>NW_006408579.1:9288121-9289735 GCF_000296735.1 Chrysochloris asiatica
ATTAATTCCTGGTGCCTTGTTCTTTGCCAATTCCTTCAATGCACCTTGGACTTCTTCCTTCAGTATCATTGGTTCTTGATCATATGCTACCTCCTGAAATGGTTGAACATTAACCATTTCCTTTTGGTACAGTGACTCTGTATTCCTTCCATCTTCTCTTGGCCCTTTCTGCATCATTCAATAATTTGCCCAAAGAATCTTTCAATAACAAAAGTTGAGGCTTGAATTTTTTCCTCAGTTCCCCTAGTCTAAGAAATGCTGAGCGTGTTCTTCCTTTTTGGTTTTCTGATTCCAGATCTTTGCACATTTTGTTGTAATATTTGACTTTATCATCTCGATCTGATCTTGGAAATTTCTGTTCAGCTCTTGAACCTCCTCATTTCTTCCATTTGCTTTAGCATATCTCTATGTTAGAGAGCAAGTTTCAGCGTCTCTCCTGATATCCATTTTGACCTTTTCCTTCTTTCTTGTCTTCTCAATGACTTTTTGCTTTCTTCAAGTATTATGTTCTTGATGTCATCCCACAACTCAGCTGGTCTTCGGTCTTTAGTGTTTAATGCAACAAATTTGTTCTTCAGATGATCTCTAAATTCAGGTGGGATATATTCAAGGTCATATTTTGGCTCTGGTAGACTTGTTTTCATTTTCTTCAGCTTCAGTTTGAATGTGCATATGAGTAATTGACAGTCTGTTCCACAGTCTGCCCCTGACCTTGTTTTCACTGATGATATGGAGCTTTTCCATCATCTCTTTCCGCATATGTAGTCAATTTGATTTCTATGTATTCCATCTGGTGAGGTCCATGTGCATAGTCATCTCTTATGCTGTCTAAAGAAGGTATTTGAAATGAACAAATCACTAGTTTTGTAGAATTCTATCATTCATTCTCAGCATCATATCTATCACCAAGGCCATATTTTCCAACTACTGATCCTTTGCAATCCAATCACCAGTAATGATCAATACATATTGATTGCATGTTTTATTAATTTCGTAGTGAAACCCAACCACCTACAGCCAAACGATTTTCGACAAAATGCGTAGGCACATTGCATAGGAAAGAGCCAATCTCTTTAATAAATGGTGCTGGAAGAACTGGAAAGCGATATGTAAAAGACTGAAACAAGACCTTTGCCTCACACCATACACAAAAATGAACACAACATGGATTAAAGATCTAAATTTGAATCCCCAAATTATGAAGATCATAAATGAATAAATAGGGACAAACATGAGGGCACTAATTCAGGGCATATACAGGCTGCCACACATTCTGAAAAGTACACAAACAAAAATAGACAAAATAGATGAGAGGAAATACTAAAAATTAAAAACTTGTGTTCATCAAAAGACTTCACCAAGAGAGTAAAAAGAGAAACCACAGACTGGTAAAAAATCTTTTGCAACAACATATCAGATAAGGAACTCATCTCTAGAATATATAGAAAAATACTGAAAATCAACAAAACTACAACAAATAACCCAATTAAGAAATGGGCACAGGTTATGAACAGACACTTCACCTGGGAGGAGATCTGGGCAGCCAACAAACATATGAAGAAATGTTCATGATCACTAGCCATTAGAGAGATGCAAATCAAAACAACAATGAGA
>NW_006408579.1:9290733-9292036 GCF_000296735.1 Chrysochloris asiatica
TAAATTATATTAGAAAACAGACACTGGAGGGGGAGAGAAAGGAATAGCCAGAGACGTCACCATAGAAAGCTTGTAAATCCGTATTCTGCCTATAACTGATTGGAATACCTAAAATGGGACTACAATATATCCAGTGAAGGAGGTTTCCTGAAGAGCCTAGGCAGTACATAAGAATATAGATCCAGACCCTCACAGCCAGGAAACTTTCCTCTTGAAAGGACAAGCAGACCAGCCTGGAACAGCTAGAAAACCAGAAGACACTTCTTGAAAGAAAGACCTACAGGAAAAATACAGAAAAATAAGGGCAGTCCGACTGTTACCACAAGAACAAGCAAGTAGCTTGCCCAGGAGACATCAAGGCAAGTGGTTGGGTCCTCTCAGTGCAAATCCTCTCCCAAGACTAAGACGCAATGGGGATATATGCTCGGATTAGCGACCACGCACGTCACCCATAAGGAGAAGTGACTGAAGAACAACAATGAAGCGGTGAGCTAAGCCCTGCATCATTCAGCAGACTACTGTGAACCCGGGTGGAGACTTGGCTGGCCAGCAGCGAGGCAGGACCTGGGGACTTATGGGCTCAGAGTCAGTGACACAGCCACAGAGGACTAGAGTGGAGAGGGAAGCGACCATCTGATAAGAAGAGGGCGGACAGACACAAGAACACCCACACTTGCAGATGATACCCTCTTGACCTGACTTCGATGACTGGATGAACAGAACTCAACCCGAGGAAGAAAGAAGAGGCAAAAAAAAGTGTCATCTGATAGAACTTGATGAATTTGACCTACACCTATAAATGCAGTAGCTCAAAAGAGGAAACAAATCCCGGCTCCATGAATTACTCCCACCCCCTCCACACAAAGAGTGGATAGGGATGGCCAACTTGAACACTGGCTACCCAAAATAGGGGGAGGGATACAAAGGTAAGAAGTGACTGGTTTACAAGCTTTCAAGAGGGAACCTAGATCCACAGGGCAGGGAGGATAGTAGAGTCACCAGTGAATAATACCCAATCTGTCTAGGAAGGGCTGATGAAAAGAAATACAGATGGGTCTCATGTGATGCAAAGGTGAATAATTGTTACCAGGACTGATTGTGAGGACTGGAAATGTAAAGGTGGATATTTTATGACAAGGAGGGGAGAGACTAACCTTTCAGGCTAGGAGAGGAGGGCCCTGGGACCATCAATGGAGAAGAGCAGGACCCCACCCAGAGAAGCAGTGAGGCCTGAGATGGATACAGAGAGGATGACGTGAAGAGATGGAGCGACTGGGGAGTTGAGATCCAGAGAGGGAAAGGG
>NW_006408579.1:9293276-9294884 GCF_000296735.1 Chrysochloris asiatica
TCACCAGCCACTCCTTGGAAACTCTATACAGAGTTGTTATGGATCAGAACTGACTCAACGGTACTTAATAACAACAACAATAGACACACACACCACATGCATAGATATACTTTTTTTTTTTTTCCAGGCAAAGATAAAAAGAAGAAATACAGACAGAAAACCAGGCTTAAAAAGGATAAATTTAAGTGACAGAGAAATTGAAAATTATTTTTTAAAAAGCAAAAAATTTTGTTCTTAAACTCTAAACTAGATGTTGTTATTGTTGTTAAGTGCCTTTGAGAAGGTTCTGACTCAAATGACCCTATAGGGTTTCTGAGGCTGTGCATCTTTGCAGGAGCAGACAGACTAATCTTTCTCTCCCAGAGCAGTTGGAGGGCTCGAACTGTAGAACTTGAGGCTCACAGTTCTGTGCTTATCGTAGAGAGTCACCATGCTTCATTAAACTAGATCGTACTGGATTATTTTTCTGTGTCCCTCTTTTCTTTTGAACCTATAATTGGTTATATGAGGGGACTTCAAAAAGTTAATGAAATAGTTCAATTATTTTTAATTTAATCTCTTCCACAGAGTTTTTGAAGCCCCCTTGTATTAATATGGTTTACACTGTTTCTTATTCTCTAGTAAACTATGAGTAACTTTACTGAAAGTGCATTTTTCTAACTGCAGAGGGAGGAGAGAAGGAAGAGCATTTTCCAAGACTGGGTTCAGGGAGTAACCCCATAATATCTCAGGTCACTTAAACCTGAAGTGCAAGAGCTCACCCAAATCACAGACGACATTTGAGCCCAAAGATACTATAAGTCATTCAGTGGCTTGAGCACAAAATGTTCCATTTTTGAAATGGGCAGCCATAACCACAAAGAGATACGTGAGTTGCTTAAACTCAGAAAGACAGAATGAGTGAGTGAGTCAGTGACACATCTTGAATTTTAACACACAAGGCCAATGCATATTATTTAATCAATAATCTGCAATATGGTGAGCATCTTGGTCAGCTGGTGAGTGGAAGAGGGAGAAAGACAGTAATGAAGAAATGGGCTGAGTTCAATCACTTTCCATAGACTCCCATTGACCTAGACATGAGAGAGAAAAGAGGAAGGGCTGGTTGGTCCAATGTGTGGTCAGACCTGGGGTCTCCTGAGCCCATGGACAAGGACATAAAAGAACATAGCCACTGTGGGCTAGAGCTGAGAGTGAAGCATCCAATTGTTATGAAGTGAGGGAAGATGCACAAGAATGCCCAAACTTGTGCATAGTACTCATTCAACCTAGCCTCAATGGCTTGATGATCAGCATTTGACTAGAGGAATATTAAAGCCTCAATGGCTTGATGATCATCATTTGACTAGAGGAATATTAAAGCCTCAATGGCTTGATGATCAGCACTTGACTATAGGAAGATTAATTAAAAAAATAAAATAAAATAAAATAATAGATAAAGGAAACAAGTGTAAATTGCAACAGTTTGATGAATTTGACCTATACTTATGTATGCTGTTGTTGTTAATTGCCATCGAGTCGGTTCCGACCCATCGTGACCCTGTACAGGGTTTCCGAGGGTGTAAATCTTTACGGGAGTAGAAAGCCTCATCTTTCTCCCACGGAGCG
>NW_006408579.1:9295609-9335599 GCF_000296735.1 Chrysochloris asiatica
AAAAAAGAAAAACACAACAGAGGGAATAGAAGCAAATACTGTTGAATGATGATACACAGAGGATATTGTAATCATTGCAATTAAATGAGTGTAAAAGCAATGTTCTCCCATGTAAACTATCACTCAATTCACAATAAAAACTTTGAAAAAAAATCAGTAATAGCTTGGACTTTCAGATAGTAGATAATTCATAAAGCATCATATCAACATTCTCATCCATTTTTTCAATTTAACAAATACTAATTGCCTATGCTAGGCATTGGAGTCCTGGCAGGGAGCTATAGGATAAGCACTGGGCTGCCAGGTGGGGTTTAAACTGAAAGGCTGGCGATTCAAATTCATCAGCTGCACCTCAGATCACTTTGAGTTGGAGCCAACTCCAAGGTACTTAACAAGAACAAAAACAACATTGGAGTATTATGGCTTTGTAGGATAATCACTGTACTGAGAACCTCAATGTCAGTGGTTCAAGCCTACCAGCCACTCCATGGGAGAAAGATGAAGCTTTCTGCTCCCCCAAATATTTACAGTCTCAGAAAACCTATACAGGGTCTCTCTGAGTCAGAACCAAGAACAAAATGTTAGGCCTTGGAGTCCCCGAATTGGTGCAAATGAATGCAAACCCTTGGCTGTTAACATAGTTTGAAGTCCACCTCAAGGCATCTCAGGAAAAAAATGCCTGGTGATCTATGTCAAAAATCCAGACATTAAAAATTCTATAATGCACAGTTCTAGTCTGACATGTATGGGGTGCCCATGAGTCAGTATCTACTTGAATGCAACTGATAACTGATATGCTAGGTACCGTGGACACATGATAAATGGAAAAGGTGCTATATAAGATGGCTTGAAAAAGTATGTCACAATAAAATGAAAAGATAATGATATTTTTCCATGAACTCTGTCAAGTCCTTGTATTTAACCAAATAAGCTTTCTACATTAAATAAACATTTTTTAAAAAAATAAACTTCTATTGCTTTAACAATAACAATTTCCCAGGAATACAGTAGACATTGATTCTATGTTGTTGTTGTTGTCAGGTGCCATCGAGTCAGAACCGACTCATAACGACCCTATGCACAGCAGAACGAAACAATATCCGATCCTGGGACAACCTCACTATCCATCAATGATGCCACCTGGCCAATCCATCTCCTTAGGGGTCTTCCTCTTTTTCTCTGACCCTCCACCTTACCCAGCATGACATCCTTCTCCAGCGACTGTTCTCCCTGGACAATATGTCCAAAGTATGAGATACGAAGCCTACCCATCTTGGCCTCCAAGGAGCACTCTGGTTGCACTTCTTCCAAAACAGATCTATTGGTTCTTTTGGCAGTCCATGGCACTTTCAGTATTCTCCTCCAACACCACAACTCAAAGGCATCAATTCTTCTATGATCTTCCTTATTCACTGTCCAGCTTTCGCATCCATATGAGGCTATTGAAAACACCATGGCCTGGGTCAGGCGCACCTTAGTCCTCAAGCTGACATCTTTGCTCTTCAATACTTTAAAAAGTTCCTATACCGATCCTTTAACATAGGACCAACAGTTTAAAAATCTGGGTGATAGATAAATGAGGTCCAGAAAATGGGGATCCTGGTATTTAATGGCTAAAGAGTCAACACATAAGCCTCACTAAAATGTGGTTTTTGGTTAACTCAAGTTTGACAACAAATAGACTTTGTACTGAGCACTAAAGCTTTTAAAAAGGATTTAAAAACTCTTCTGTTTGCACATTGGATTGTCACTATCTGAAAACTAACAGACGATAACTTTCCAATGAAGCACGTTATACATAAGATGAGCATTGGTGTAAGTTGCCCTAACTTTTCCAGAAATCTTCATCACTTTGCTGCTGTTGTTGTTTAGTGTCATCAAAGCTGCTTTAGAATCATAGCAACCGATCTGAGGCTATAAATCTTTGCAGTAGCAGAAAACCTCATCTTTTCCCCATGGATTGACTGGTGGGCTCAAATTGCTGCCCTTCTGATTCGCCATCCAGTGCTTATCTCACAGAGTCACCATGCTTCCTCTTCATCACGACAACTTGTACTTTATATGACCAATTTGTTTCAGAGAGTTCTATAATTTGTGGAATATTGGTACAGCACTTAAGCCCTAGGATGCTAATCAAAAGGTTGGCAGTTTGAGCCCAACTGGGCTCTGCAGAGAAAGATGTGGCCGTATGCTTTCATAAAGATTGTTGTTGTTGTTAAGTGCAGTTGAGTCAATTCCAACCAATAGTGACCCTGTATAGGGTTTCCAAGGAGCATCTGGTGAGCTTGAACCACCGACCTTGCAGTTCAAACAGCTTTGCAGTCTAGCGCATTAACCCATAGCGCCACACCAGTACAGCCTTGGTAGCAGTTCAACTCTGCCTTATTGGGTTACCATGAGTTGAAATTGACTCAACAACATTGGAATTTTGGTTTACTGAAGGAAGCACATGAAATGTTTATGTTTCGAGTCAATGTTGAAATTTTGGAAATACTGATCTGAAGAAGATGAAGGTATCATTATATTATCTTATTGGAACCTAATTAGAATACTAATTTCATTAGGTGAAATAATCAATTTTCATCGATATTTAAGAAAAAAGATGAGAAAGTCAGAGATAAGATTCCGATGCATAATGACCCTGCATTGGGTTTCTGAGGCTATAAATCTTTACAGGAGCAGAAAGCCTCATCTTTCTCTCACAGAGCAGCCGGTAGTTTCAAACTGCTGAACTTGAGGTTAGCAGCCCAACTTGTAACCACTATGCTACCAGAGCTCCTTCTAAGGAGTAGTTGGATAAGAATTAGTTACTTGAAACTTATGTTGTGATTAATGGTTTCCTCTTCCTTGAGATATTCACTCTAAAATGAACAAACCTTTTTATTTATTAAGTTACAAAAGAGTTCTTAGCAAAAAATCCATAAATACCTAACTTTCAGAGCCAAAAATAGGACTATTTATTATCTGGAACACCACAATGCATTGAACTTTTCCCATTTATTACAGTAATGCCGCAGCAGATTTAGCACAAAAAAATTTTAATTGTAAATGCTTTTAGGAATTAGTTAAACTAGTTTCTTCTCTAAGAATATCATTAATTTAACCAAAATTGTCAATATGATGGAACAAAATAGAGTTTTGAAAGAAAATGTTGAAGGACTGTAGATATCCTAAGTAATATTTTCTTTAACACTATAATTCTCATGCCTGTCAGGATCTTCTGCAAACCATAAAAAGACTAGAATGAAGTGTTCATGGTGGATATATATGAACTCTAGACAATTTCTATTTATTTTGTCACATTATTGAGTGCACCATGACTGCCAGAAGAATTAATATGTCAGTGTGGGGAGAAATACAGTGAGAATACGCCTCATAAAGAAGGACAAGACTTCAGCTCCTTTAGGAAATGTCATCAAGAAAGACACTTACTAAGACAGGACATCATGTATGGGGCAAGAAGAGGATCAGTGAAAATGAGAAACACTCTTAGTAAGGTGGACTGATACAATATTGACCCAATAGCTACAATGAACTCAGAAGTACAAGTGATCCAGAAGATGGTACAGTACTAGGCAATGTTTCATTCTGTTACGCATAAGATTATCATGTGTCACAGTCAACTTGACAGCAACTAACAACAATAAAGTTTAAACATAAATCATACTATGGCAGGTTACAAAACAGAAAACAACCAAGTATTAAAGCAGTTCACAGTGGAGTTCTATATTTTCTTTGAATTTAATTAAAGATCAGAAATCCAATGAAATGATCCTTAGGGAAGACGAGAAAGAGGATGACCAACTTTTTCCTATTCTACAGAAGAAGGGTCTCTGCAGGTTTCTGCACAGATGTAGGAAAGGAAGTTCCATTTAAAAAACAAATGGAATTTGTCACAGTTGGAATACTTAGGGTTATCTCATTATTCAGTCAGGTTTGAAGATCTAACTAAGGTGTGAGTAGGATGCAGTAGCAGGATCCAGATGGAATAGTTGGTGCTTCCTCAAAAACTTGGAAATAGAAATACCATATGAACCAGCAATCTCTCTACTCAGTCTACTCAGTATATCCTAGAGAAGTAAGAGTTGCAATGTGAATAGATTTTTGCACACTCATGTTCATTACAGCACTATTCACAATAGAAGAAAGAAGCAATCTAAATGCCCATCAATGGAAGAGTGGATAAATAAACTTTGGAACATAAAAAGGACAGAATACTGTGTAACATTGAAGAATAAGGATGAATCTGTAAAACATGTTATGACATAGATGAACCTGGAGGATATTATGCTGAGTGAATTACTACTGTGGTTGTTTTTAGGTGCCATCTAGTTGGTTCTGACTCACAGCGACACTGTGCCTAGCAGAATGAAACACTATGCTGTTCTGCTCCACCTTCAAAACTGTTGTTACTTCTCAGCCATTGCTGCTGCCACACCTTGGAGGTCTTCTTTTTCACTTACCCTCCACTTTACCAAGCCTCATGTCCTTCTTCACAGACTGGTTCCTAGATTAACATGTCCAAAGTATGAGAGATAAAGTCTTGCCATCGTGGTTCCTAAAGAGCAATCCCACTGTACTTCCAACATAAATTTGTTTGTTCTTCAAGCAGTCCTTGGAGCTTTTAATATATCAGCACCATAATTAAAATATATCAACTCTTCTACAGTCTTCCTTATTCACTGTCCAACTTTCGCATGCATATGAGGCTATAGAAAATACCTTGGCTTGGGTCAGGTGCACCTTAGTCCTAAAACTGACATCCTTGCTCTTGAATAGTTTAAAGGGGTCTTTTGCAGCAGGTTTGCCTAATACAATATGTCTTTTGATTTCTATACATGAGTGTTAATTTTTAATCCAATAAAAATGAAGTTTTGACAACAATCTTTTATCCATTTATCATGAAGCTATTTATTGGTCCAGTTATAATGATTTTCATTTTCCTTACATTGAGATGCAATCCATACTGAAGGCTGCAGTCTTTGAGCTTCACTTCCAGCAAGCAAGAATGTATCATGTGCATATCAAAGTGTGTTAATGACTTTTCCTCCAATTTTGATGCCTGATTTCTCTTCATATAATTCAGTTTCTTAGATTATTTGCTCAGGATACAAATTGAATAAGTGTGGTGAAAGGACACAATACTTGGACACACCTTTCCTGATTTTAAAACACTCAGTATCCCTTTGTTCTGTTAGAATGACTGCCTCTTGGTCTGTGTATAGGTTCTTCTCAAGCACAATTAAATGTTCTGGAATACCCATTCTTCGCAAAGTTATTCATACCATTGAAAGCCTTTTCATAGTCAATAAAGGACAGATACACTTCTTTCGGGTATTCTCTCCTTTCAGCCAAGATCCATCTGATGTAAGCAGTGTTACATGTTCTCTTCTGAATCCAGCTTGAACCTTTGGTAGTTCCCTGTCGATGTACTGTTGCAGCGATTTTTTAATTACCTTTAGCAAAATTTTACTGCATGTGATATTAATGATATTATTTGATGATGTCTACATTCCTTTTAGGACTTCATTCTTCTTGGATCAATTGTCAACAATCATGGAGGCAGCCGTCAAGAAATCAAACGATGTATTGCATTAGGCAAATCTGCTGCACAAGACCATTTTAAAGTGGTGAAGAGCAAAGATGTCAGCTTGAAGACTAAGGTGCACCTGACCCAAGCCAAGGTATTTTCAATAGCCTCATATGCATGCGAAAGCTGGACAGTGAATAAGGAAGACTGTAGAAGAATTGATGCTTTTGAGTTATGGTGTAGGAGGAGAATATTGAAAGTGCCATGGGCTGCCAAAAGAACCAACAGATCTGTGTTGGAAGAAGTGCAGCCAGAGTGCTCTTTGGAGGCCAAGATGGCCAAACTTCGTCTCTCATACTTCGGACAGATTGTCAGAAGGGACCAGTCACTGGAGAAGGATATCATATTTGGTAGGGTGGAGGGTCAGAGAAAAAGAGGAAGACCCCCAGCGAGATGGATTGACAAAGTGGCAGCATCAATGGGCTCAAACATGGCAACGATAGTGAAATTAGTCCAGGATTGGGCAGTGTTTTGTTCTGCTGTGCATAAGGTCACTATGAGTCAGTACCAACTCGATGTCACCTAAAAACAACAACAACAACATTCCTTTTGGTCACCACTCTTTGAATAGGCAGAAATAAGGATCTTTTTAAATCAGTTGGCCATGTTGCTGTCTTCCAAATTTCTTGGCATAGATGAGTGAGGCCTCCAGTACTGAATCAATTTGTTGAAAGGTTTTAATTTGTATTCCATCAATTTCTGGTGTCTTGTTCTTTGCTAATGCTTTCAGTGTAGCTTGGATTTCTTCCTTCAGTAACATCATTGGCCATTTCTTTTTGATACAGTGATTCCTCCCATCTTCTTTTGATGCTTTCTGCATTGCTCAATATCTTGAATTTTTTTCTATAATTCTTTTGCCTTAGAAATGCTGAGTATGTTCTTCTTTTTTACTTTTCTAATGCTAGGTCTTTAACATTTCATTATAATACTTTACTTTGTCTTCTCAAGCTGTCCTTTGAAATTTTCTGTTCCACACTTTTATTTCTTCATTACTTCTAGTTTCTGTAGCTTT
Organism: Chrysochloris asiatica; assembly: GCF_000296735.1. Classification (NCBI taxonomy): domain Eukaryota; kingdom Metazoa; phylum Chordata; class Mammalia; order Afrosoricida; family Chrysochloridae; genus Chrysochloris; species Chrysochloris asiatica. The sequence continues at coordinate 9,302,212 of NW_006408579.1, forward strand.
TCTATACTCAAGAACAAATTTCAGAGTCTAACATTCATTTTGGTAATTTTCTTCCTGTCTTTTTAATGGCCCTTTTCTTTCTTCCTGTATGATGTTCTTGATGTCATCCCACAACTCTTCTGGCCTTTGGTCATTGATGTCTAATGCTTCAAATCTGTTCTTGACATGCTCTCTTAATTCAGGTGGGATATGTTGTTGTTGTTGTTGTTAAGTGCTGTCGAGTCGGTTCTGACCCATAGCGACCCTGAGCAGGGTTTCTGAGGCTGTAAGTCTTTATGGGAGCAGAAAACCTCATCTTCCTCCCGTGGAGCAGCTGATAATTTCGAACTGCTGGCCTTGTGATTCATAGCCCGATTCGTAACCACTACGCTACCAGAGCTCCAGGTGGGATATACTCAAGTTCATATTTTCACTCTTGTGAGCTTATTTTAATTTTCTTCAGCTTCAACCTGAATTTGCATATGAGCAATTGATGGTCTGTTCCACAGTCTGCTTCAGCTTTGTTTTGGCTGATGATAATGGAGCTTTTCCACCATTTCTTTCCACAGATGTAGTCAATTTGATTCCTGTGTATTCCATATGGTGAGGTTTATGTGTGTAGTCTCCTATGTTGCTTAAAAAAAGGTACTTGCAATAAATAAGTCATTAGTCTAGCTAAATTCTACTATGCCATCTCCAGCATCATATTTGATATCACCAAGGCCGTATTTTCCAACTATCAGTCCTTCCTCTTTGTTGTCAACCTTCATATTCCAATCACCAGTAATTATCATTGCATCTTGATTGCATGTTTGATCAATTTCAGACTAAAGAATTTGATAGAATGCTTTAATTTCACCTTCACCTTCTTTGGTAGTTGGTGCAAACATTTGAATGTAGTAGTATAAACTGATCTTTTTTGTAGGTGCATGGATATTTTCCTATCACACACAGCATTGTACTTCAAGACAGATCTTGTAATGTTCTTAACAATGAATAATGTGACACCATTATTTGTATTTATCATTCTCTGCATAGTAAAATTTATGATTTTCTGAATCAAATGGCCAATATCAGTCCATTTCAGCTCATGAATGCCTAGGATATCAATCTTTATATGTTCCATTTCATTTTGAAAACTTCTAATTCTCCTAGATGCAAACTTCATACAGTCCATGTTTCAATTATTAATAGATGTTTGCAGTTGTTTCTCCTCATTTTAAGTTGTTCCCTATAAGCAAATGAAGGTCCCAAAAGCTTTGGCCCATTCACATCGTCATAGTCAACTCTATTTTGAGGATTCTGCTCTTGCCCAGCTGTATTTTGAGTGCCTTCCAATCTCAGGGGCTCATCTTCAGGCACTATGTCTGACACTGTTCTACTGGTATTCATAATTCTTTCCTCTTCTGGCACTATATCTGACACTGGTTTGCTGTTACCCATAAGAGATTTAGTGGCTAAACATTCAGAGTAATCCTCTCCTTCTTCTTGGTCTTTCCTTCTTCCTCGTCTGTGTTTGTCTGGAAGCTCAGCTGAAACCTGTCCATTATGGATGACCCTGATGTTGTTTAAAATACCAGTGGAATAGCTTCCAACATCATAGCAATGTGCACACCATCACAGTATGGCAAACTGGCAGACAAGTAGTGGGTTGAGTGAATTAGTCTATCACAAAAGAAAGATAATGTATGAGACCATGATTAAAAGGCAAGAACAGCTTTCACACTAAAAGAAGCATTCTTTGATAGCTAGGGTGTGAAAGAAGGATAGGTGGGAGTAATTCACTGGCCAGAATATAGGCACATGTCAACTTGAGTGAAGGGGAAGGCAATGTACAATAGGAGAAACTGGCAAAAAACAAAACAAAAACAAAAACAAAAACACTAATTGCAATGGTCACAACTGTAAATGTAGAAGTTTTATAACATAAAAGGAGGAAGAATTAATGTAATTCATCAAATCTGTTCTTCCAATGATTACCAAATTGAAATGGGGTCTGGTGAAGATCATATTTTGGCTATTGTGGACTTGTTTTAATTATGTGAACTTGCATATGATCAGTTGATGGTCTGTTCTGCAGTCTGTCCCTGGACTGGTTTTGACTGATGATATGGAAATTTTCCACAGTCTCATTCCATACATGTAGTCAATTTGGTTTCAGTGTATTCCATTTGGTAAGGTCTATGTGTATAGTCGTCTTTTATGCTTTTTTAAAAAGGCATTTGCAATGAATGAGTCAGTGGTCTTGCAAAATTATATCATGAGATCTCCAGCATCATTTCTATTATCATCAAGGCCATATTTTCCAACTACTGATCCTTCCTCTTTGTTTCCAAATTCCTCATTGTAACAATAGTAAGTATTGATACATCTTGATTGCATGTTCGATCAATTTTCAAGTTGATAGAATTCTTCAATTTCATCATCACTAATTTTAGTGGTTGGTAAATACATTTGGTTAATAGTTGTATTAACTGGTGTTCCTTGTAGACATATGGATGATATCCTATGATCGACAGTGTTATACTTCAAGACAGATCTTAAAATGTTCTTTTTGAAGATGAATTAGACACCATTTCTCTTTTGTCATTCTGGACATAATAAATACCAATACCAGATTCAAAATACCAATACCAGTCATTTTGATCACTAATGCCTAAGATATTGGTGTTAATGCATTCTATTTAATTTATTTAACTTTCCTAGCTTCATATTTTGTACATTCCAAGGTTTAATTTTTAATGGATATTTACTACTATTTCTCCTCATTTTGAGTTGTGCCCCATCAGCAAATTAATATCCCAAAAACTATTCTATTTACATCATCATGGTCAACTCTACTTTCAGAAGAAAGCTCTTAGTCGTATTTTAAGTGCCTTCCAACCTGAAAATCTAATTTTTTTATACTTTATCTGATAATATTCTGGTGCTCTACATCCTGTTTCAGTATTCAATAGTCTGGTAGTCTCTAATAGAGTTCCACTCCTCTTCATAAGGCTTTCAGTGGCCAAACATACAGAAATAGTAACTTTCCTTCTTCCTAGATTTTCTTAGTCTGGAAGCTCATCTAAAACCTGTCCACAATAGGTAACCCTGCTGCTATTTAAAATACTGATAACATAGCTTCCAGAATCACAGCAACACACAAGCCACCTAGTAGGGCAAACTGACAGATGAGTGGTAGATTTGGAAGTTAGTTGTTCATTATGTTAATGAAACAGGAATAGGGTGAGATGTGTCTTCGTCAACATCTTACCAGAGATGAGATTCAAGTCATCATCCTTATCTCAGTCACCATGAATATCTTTCTTACTAAAGTCACCATCCTTCACTTTCTTACTGAAGTCATGATCTTACTTTAGTCACACATTTTATCTTACCATAGATATAAAAGGGAAGAACTAAATAAAGAAGAGAGAACCTGACTACCATCAAGAAGAAGCGCATTTTTGGATCTGGGGTCCCTGTGCTGGGAACCTCCTAGACCTAGGATACAGACAGTTGTAACACTGGAGGTGGCATGAGATATCATGATATGGCAGTGCAACTGGTAAACTTGTGCGAGATAGTGCAGTGGGCTCCGCAAACCAGTTTAAAAGAGGCTTGCTGGCAGACTCTGGTGTCTGTGAGCACTTATTGGTGGAGCCAAATAGCTTTTTAATTCTTTCCAGAGCATTTCAGAGACTGGGTCCAGCACAAGAGGCCCAAGGAATCATGGGCCAGACAAAGAGACCTGCCTGCAGACAAGCTGAGAAGTTTGTTCCTTATTAAAGAACTGTATCCTGATAAGCCCCACAATCATGAATATTATCTGTGAGTTCTGTTTGACTATTGCAATGAGCTACTGAACCCAGCAGAGAATTATAAAATGCCATCTGAGGGATGGTTGTTGTTAGAGTTAGTTAAAAGTTTAGAGGGTGGAGGCATATCTGATTTCTACCTTATCAGCTTTGGGTTGATGATGAGGGTGATTCTCTCCCTCCACCATGAAATTAGAGAAGGTCAGACACTTTCACCATGACATTTTATAATTTGGAGTGTTACTTGAGAAATCACCAAAAAAAAAAAAAAAAAAAAGTGTTTCTCTCTGGTTCTAAAAGATAAGCTGTTTTCTTTGTTGTTGTTGTCAGGTGCCTTTGAGTCAGAACCGACTCATAGCGACCCCATGCACAGCAGAACGAAACAATGTCTGATCCTGGGCCAACTTCACTACCACTGCCACACTTGAGTCCATCAATGATGCCACTTGGCCGATCCATCTCATTAGGGGTCTTCCTCTTTTTCTCCGACCTTCCTCCACCTTACCAACCATGATATCCTTCTCCAGTGACTGGTCCCTCCTGACAATATGTCCAAAGTATGAGAGATGAAGTTTGACCATCTTGACCTCCAAGGAGCACTCTGGCTGTACTTCTTCCAAAACAGAGCTATTGGTTCTTTTGGCAGCCCATGGCACTTTTAGTATTCTCCTCCAACAACACAATTCAAAGGCATCAATTCTTCTACGATCTTCCTTATTCACTGTCCAACTTTCACATCCATATGAGGTTATTGAAAATACCATGGCTTGGGTCAGGCGCACCTTAGTTTTCTTTAATATGTGGGGGAAAACAACTGAAAGTGTTGTGTGTGTGTGTGTGTGTGTGTGTGTGTATACAGGGGTGTCAGATAAAGGTAATACAGCTTGGGGATTGATAAACTTGCATTTTAACTGAATTTCTATCACCAAGGTTTGGGGCGTTTTAAGAGCTAACAGACAAGATATTAGTTGCTGCTGTTGTTAGGTGCATCAAGTTTTAACCAACTCAGAGCAATCATGTACATAACAGAATGAAACACTACCTGGTTCTGTACCAATCTCACAACCGTTGCTATGCCTAAGCCCATTGCTTCTGCCACTGGGCCAATCCATCTCATTGGGAGTCTTTCTCTTTTTAGCTGACACTCCACTTTACCAAGCATGATGATGCCCTTCTCCAGGGAATGGTCCCTTCTGATAATATATCCGAAGTATGAGAGATGACATCTGGCCACTCTGGCTTCTAAGGAGCATTCTGGCTATACTTCTTTCAACACAGATTTGTTTGTTCTTCTGTAAGTCCATAGTACTTTTAATATTCTCTTCTAACACCATAAATGAAATGCATCAATTCCTCTACCATCTTTCTTATTCATTGTCCAACTTTCACATACATATGAGGTGACTGATGCCAGACTAATCTGTAAATCACAAATGTGATTCTGAGTTTGATAATCTTTTTATCTTCATAATTTTCTCCCTATTTTGACACATCCTTTATTATTGACCTATGTTCTTTTTATTATTAACCATGATACTCATTGATTACATGTTCTCTGGCATGGTTTTTGGGTCAAACAAATTGAGTTTTAATTTTGACCATTTCTTTAATGTATGTTACTGGACTAAGTTACTTGATTTCATTAGAATTCAGTTTTTTCATTTACCAAATAGTTACACTAATACTTATTGTGCCATATATTCTGGAAGATGAAATAAAAACATATTTATAAAGTATGTGAACCATAAGAACTGAATAAAAAAATGTCTGGAGCAAAACAATAAAAATGATGTAAAAATTGCTGTTTTCTGGACACTAGAAATGAAGTACATTGTTTGATATCTCCATGAGAAAATTTTAAGAGTTATGTAGACTTATGGGCATTGGTAATTCAGTGGTAAAATTCTTGCCTTCCACATGGGAGACCCAGACTCAATGAGTCTCATGTACAGCCACTCTCTGTCAGCAGAGGCTTTCATGTTGTTGTGATGATGAATAAATTACAGTGAAGCTTCCAGACAAAGGTGAACTAGGAAGAAAGGTCTGGCATGCTGGCATGTCTTTCCAAAAATCAGACAGCAAAAATCCTACGGATCACAACTGTCTGATACACAACTGATCATAGGGATTGTGCAGAACCAGGCAACAGTTTGTTCAGTTGTGCATGAAGTTGCCATGAAGGGCCCATTTGATGAAAGCTACAACAAAAACTGCAAAGCCGATTGAACTACAAGTTCGGCAGTTCAAGTTCACCAGCTGCTCGTTGGAAACCCTACTATACAGGGTCACTATGGGTCAGAACCGACTTGATAGCACTTCACAACAACAACAACAAACAACAATAATGAACACTTATTAAAAATAACAAATGCCTTCCTCCCCCCAAAAAACATTTAAAGGTAAAATTTATGCAATATCGTCAGATCTTTGGAAAAAGATAATGATAAAGAAAAAAAAATTCACTTACTATGAAACAAGCATTCTTCTAAGTACTTTATTGTCAGTTTTTCATGCACACATTTTGTTAGGTGCCTTACAGTCGTTTCCGACTCATAGTGACCCTGTATGAGGATTCCAAGGAGAAACTATTGAGTTTCAACCTCCAACCTTGCAGTTCAAACCAACCTTCAAGTCGAGTGCTTATCCTATGGTGCCGCATACACATATATTTATCAAGTATATTACATGGTAACTAGATTAATTCTAACAACAGCTGTGTGAAATGGGTATTACTTCTTCCAGAGAAGGAAGGAGCTGAGATACACTGTTACCTGTCCAAGGTCACACAGCTTATAAGTGGAGGAGCCAGGATTTGAATCCAATGTACCAGTAGCATGTGAGGTAAAAGAACCAGAGGAAGCCAAGAAACCAAATGAGTGAGGATGGGGCTGATCCTAATGTCTTCAGGTTTTCCCTGGAGGCTCTCATCAAGGTGGAAAGGTATAGAGAAGGGCAGAGAGTTTAGAGCAGGCCTCTGTTATGGCCTGTGCCTGCCAATACTGGACTAATCTTAATACTAAGACCGGGTGTCATAGCTGTCACTCCAATTTCATCTTCCTCTTTCAAAATCTCCTGACTAAAGTACAAATACATTTTCAAAGCATGGGCTGCAGTATCATAACCTCATCACCCAGGTGATGCTGTGACTCATTTTCCATGTGAAGATTTTGACAGTGAAGATTCACACTTGAGATGCTGAGAAGGGCTCAGAGATCAGGTTTCTTATTTAGCTCTGAAAGCAAGAAAGAAAATATCAGAGGGGAAAAGAGAAAGCAATACTAGGGGAGATAGAAAGTGGGAGGCTTCAGACAAGGGATTATTTAATTAAATGAGAAAACAAATGGATGAACAAGAGTCATCCTTATGCATTCTCAGCAGAAGAAAGGGCTAGAACTGGAAGTAAAGGGTAGGTTCATCTTCACTTCCAAGTCTGAGGAATTATTTAAGGCATAGAATTGAATTAAACATTGCTTTTTCTTTGAACCAACTATTCCTGTTATTTCTCAAATGAGTGTACTGCAATAGATAGGGAAATGCGTCTAGAACTATCCCAAAGGCATCATACTTTTGCTCTGATTGTCTTCCCAAAAGTAGTTGTATTATGTACATATCAAGTAGTTTGTAGGAGGAATGTGCTATACACTTAGTGACTATCACCATCGTCACTCAGTGGACCTCCCACTATCTGGTTCTAAAGGTAGCAAGACTGTACCCTTTGGAGCCTTTAAAGAAAAAACATTCTCTTTTAATTAAGTTTTGAAATCAGGTAAACAGATTCTACAAATTCTAAATTAATCCATATGTGACTGCCTTTCAGGGACTAATAAACAGGCTGATTTGTGAACCAGAACAATTAGACTGAATTGGAAAACAATAGGAGACAAGACATCTGATGCTTCAATCTTGAGGTCGATGAAAATTATTTTCCTTTCCAGGTAATGTCTACATAACTAAGAGATATGCCATATCCCTGTTCTAAGTGATACCATGTGAGTTCAATGGCAAGATAGCAGAGTAAGCAGACTACTGAGCTAACCCTCTGCAACAAAGACATGGGAGACCAAGTGAAATAGATACAGATAGTGATCCTGGACCCCTGAAAAAAGAATAGGACAGAGAGGTGGATTGAGTGCTGACTGGAAAAGAAAGCTAAACAGGAGCAGAAAGAGAGAAGAAAACTGGACAAACTGTGAGCTGGCATGGAGTGGCATTTCTATCTTGAGATTTAGCAAGCAGCTCTTGAGATAGTAACCTGAAGACACAAGAGTCAGTTGAAGTTTGGCTGCAAGGCGATGCAGTTTACCCTTATTCCTGTGCCTTTCTGGTAGACGGAGGTGAGGCCAATCCCATTCTTCACCAGCTCAGCAGCCAGTGTCACCTCTTCCTGTGAAGCCTATGCTCTACCTGGGGTCAGGCACCTTGCATATTGCCCCTGCTTCAGAAGACATGAGAACCTGCTCTGAACTATGCCACTACACAAACAGTGAACACAAAACTAACAGTGTCCGCACTTCCAGTATCTACCACATCCACCAGGAGATAAGTGTGGGATGCCTAAGAATACATTGATATATAATCATCAACTTAATAAAACATTACACCACAATGTCTCGTGGAAAACAGTTTCAGCTTACTCAAAGAAACAAGACAGAGTCTCTCAAACAAGTTACCAAAATACAGAATCAGAAAGTTTAATACCAGGAATGGTATTAGAATTACCTGATAATGAATCTGAAAGAATGTTAATTAGGCAACTTAACCAGACTGAGAGCAAAATCGAGAAAACTACTGATGAAGTCAAGTACAGCTTAGACAAAGCTATGGAGAAAATGGGGGGACCATACAAAATTAACAGTTAGAAAGTCAAAAGATTAAGACTTTAGAAATAGACAATACACTGAAAGGGCAAAGAACTGGAATAGAAAAATGAAAAGTCTAATTACTGAGCTTGAAGAAAAATCTCTCAACAATCATCTGCTAGAGGAACTATTAGAAAACAAGAACAAAGAAATCTGAAGAAAGGATAAGTTTATGTGGAACACTATCAGGAGGAATAACTTATGTGTGACAGGAATTCCAAAATAGGAAGAGACAAAATAACCCATAGAGAATATCTGCCAAGATTTCTTGGAAGAAAACTTCCCTAACATCATAAAAAAAGGAGAAGACAGCCATTCAAGAAGTTGAATGAACTCAAAACAGGGTAGATCACAAAAGAAAAGCAGTAAGACAGACTATAATCAAACTTTTTAAAAAGCAAAGACAAATAAAGAATCCTGAGATGAAAAAGAAAAAGCTACCTAAAAAGGAGAATTAATAAGACTAAGCTCTGATATCTCAGCAGAAACCATGCAGGCAAGAAGACAATAGAATCACATATATAAAACTATGGGGAAAAAATTGGCAACCAAAAATTATATATCTATCAAATCTGTCCATCAAATATGCTGGTGAAATTAGATTATTTTTAGATAAGCAGAAATTAAAAGAATTTACAAAAACCAAAGCAAAATTACAAAAAGTACTAAAGGGAGTTCTTTGGACAGAACCAACAACAGCAGACAACTTGTGACTACATACATGACAGTATCACCTAGACTCAGTCCAGATAAAGAAGTTTGCAAATGAAAACACACCTACAAGACTGAAAAGAAAGAACCGCAGTTATGCAATGACATCAAGAACATTATACAGGAAGAAAGCAAAAGGTCATTAAGAAGACAAGAAAGAAGGAAAAGACCAAAATGAAAGTGAGAAGAGATTCTGAAACTTGCCCTCCAGTGTAGTGATGCTAAAGCAAAAGGAAGAAATGTGGAGGTAAAAGAGCTGACCAGAACATTTCAAAGGTCAGCTCAATAAGGCAAAGTCAAATATTATAATGAAATGTACAAAGACCTGTAGTTAGAAAACCAAAAGGGAAGAACATGTTCAACATTTCTCAAGCTGAGGGAATCGAAGAAAAAATTTGAGCCTCAACTTGCAATATTGAAGGATTCTATGGACAATAAGGAGCTCTGGGAGCATGATGGTTTGGGGTGCTAACCTCAAGGCAGAAGTTCAAAACTACCAGTCATTCCCTGGGAGAAAGATGAGGCTTTCGGCTCCCATAAAGATTTACAGCCTTGGAAACCTTATGCAGGTTGCTATGAGTTGGAACCTACTCCACAGGACATAACCACCACCACCACCATGGACAAAATATTGAATGATGCAGAAATCATCAAACGAAGATGGAAGGGATATACAGAGTCATTGTACCAGAAACAAATGATCAATGTTTAACCATTTCAAGAGGTAGCATATGATCAAGAGCCAATGGTACTGAAGGAAGAAGTCCAATGTGCCCTGAAGGCATTGGCAAAGACTATGGCACCTGGAATTCATGGAATACAAATTGAAATACTTCAACTAACTGATACAGCACTGGAGGCACTAACTCATCTATGCCAAGAAATTTGGAAGACAACCTGGCCAACTGAATGGAAAAGATCCATATTTGTGCACATTCCAAAGAAAGGCAACCCAATGGAATGCAGAAATCATCAGACAATATTGTTAGTATATCATACTAGTGAAATTTTGCTAAAGATAATCAAACAACAGCTGCAACCATACATTGACAGAGAACACCCAGAGGTTCAAGAAGGATTCAGAAGAGGACATGGAACAAGGGATATCACTGATGATGTCAGATGGAGCTTGGCTGAAAGCAGAAAATTCCAGAAGGGTATTTATCTGTGCATTATTGACTACACAAAGACTTTCAATTGTGTGGATCATGACAAACTATGATCCACACAATTAAAAACCTTTAATGGACAACATTGTTGAGAATGAGTATTCTGAAACATTGAATTGAGCTCATGAGGAACCTGTACATGGACCAAGAGGCAGTCATTCGAATAGCACAAGGGAACATTAAATGGTTTAAAATTAGGAAAGGTGTGCACCAGGGTTGTATTTTTCACCATACTTATTCAATCTGTATGTTGAGCAAATAATCTGAGAAGCTGGATTATATGAAGAAAAATGTGTCAGGATTGGAAGAAGACTCATTAACAACCATTGATATGCAGATGCTACAACCTTGCTTGCTGAAACTGAAGAGAACTTAAACTACTTACTGATGAAGATCAAAGACCACACACAGCCTTTGGTATACATTGCATCCCAATGTAAAGAAAACAAAAATCTTCACCAATGGACCAATAAACAACATCCATATAATTGGAGAGAAGACTGAATTTGTCAAATACTTCATTTTGCTTGGATCAACCAACACTCAGGGAAGCAGCAGTTAAAATATCAAATGACATATGGCATTTGGCAAATCTGCTACACAAGACCTCTTTAAAGTGTTGAAGAGAAAAGATGTCATTTTGAGGACTAAGGTGTGCTTGATCCAAGCCATGTTATTGTCAATAACTTCATATGCATATGAAAGTTGGACAGTGAATAAAAAAGACCATAGATGAATTGATGCATTTGAGTTATGGTGTTGGAGGAGAATATTAAAAGTACCATGGACTATAAAATGAACAAACAAATGTGTGTTGGAAGAAGTGCAACCAGAATATTCCTTGGAAGCCATGATGACCATTCTTCATCTCTCATACTCTGAGCATACTATCAGGAGGGAGCATCACTGGAGAAGAATATCATGATAGGTAAAAAGTAGAGGGCTGGAGAAAAAGAGGAATACCCCTAACAAGAGGGATTGGAACAGTAGCAGCAGCAATGGTCTCAAACATAGCAATGACTGCGAGATTGGCACAGGACTGGGCAGTTCTGTTGTGTGTAGGGTTGCTATGAGTTGATACCAACTCATTGGCCTCTAACAACAACAACAACAATAAAAGTTACAGTTGCAACAAAAACAAAAAAGTTATAAAGTAAAAAGAGAGAATAATCCAGTTACAGAACTTCCAAATGAAGAGAAATCAAACTGATGTCAAGAAAAAATTAAACATTTAAATAAATATATAAAAACAAACCTAACTGCAATCCTAAAACTAGACCAAGTCTGACTCCTACCTCTAGTCTAACCCTCACCCCTAACACTAACTCTAGTCATAAACATACACATAACAATAAATGAAATCCTAGACCCAGCTAAAACCTAAGCATAGTCCCAAATCTAACCCTCACTTCTTACTCCTACCCACCCACCCATCCCTCCCCTTCCCCCCAAAACGATGCCATGCAACCCAAAGAGACACACAGAGCACCATGTCTAGCACCAATCATAGCTGAAGGCCAAATCTCAGAAGTCTTTACCCTTGGACTCAGGGTCCAAAATAGACTCTTTAGAGTCCTGGTATGGCACTGTATGGTAAACACTGAACTGCTAACCACAAGGTCAGTGGCTCAAACCCACTATCCAGGGTTGCTATGAATTGGAACCGACTTGACAGCATACAGCAAGAGAGGTCTTACAAGCCTCTAGGAACCTTTCTCTAGACTGTGTTGTTGCTTTGTCATTGAGCTGATTCCAAATCATAGCAACCCTACAGGACACAGTAGATCTGCATCAACAGCTCTGCAGAAGTAAAGATATGGTGACTTGCTACCATAAGAATTAAAGCCTAGACTCTGTTAGAACATCTGAAAATCTTCTAATCATCCCTAAGGTGAAACTCCAAAAAATCGGGAGCTTCAGTTAAAAAGACTGCCCTAATCTCGAGTTCTAGTAAGGTCAGATAATGTCATCACTCTTCCCATGATTCTAATTTACTCATCAGAAGTCAGTAATATCCCATATTCCAGTTGCAGCACAAGATTTGACCCAGGTCTAGAAAGAAAAGATTTCCAAGGACGTCAAACACCTATCTCTCCCTAGTGGTTGGGAACATGGGTCCATGCTAAAGTAATTCCCTAATTTTTTTCCTACCAAACTCATAATTAAATGTCATTTCAAAGAACAATGAGTTTAACAAAACTAAATTAGCTGTTACCTCTGCAAACCAAACCTGTTGCCATCAAGTTGATTTAGACATTCTGTTGTGCATAAGGTCTCTTTGAGTTGGAACCAACTTGACAGCATCTAACAACAACAATTATAGTTACAATGTATGAGGTAGGTTTTCTTATTTTAACAGATGAGAAGACTAATAGGTGGGAAGGTTCCCCATATAATGAGTGGATTACACTAGGATTTTAGCCTATGTAATCTGATTCTAGACTCCATCCTATCTGTTCTGCCATTTGGCCTGTCATCACTGTATCCAAGAAGCCCTGGTGGCACAGTGATTAAGCGCTTGTCTACTAACCTACCAGCTGTTCCAAGGGAGAAAGATGTGGCAATCTAAGTCCGTAAAGACTGCAGCCATGGAAAATCTGCAGGGCAGTTCTACTCTGCTCTGTAGGATTGAAGTGAGTTGGAATGGATTCAACAGCAAAGAGGTTATTGCTGTTTCTGAATCCCTGGGTGATGCAAAAAGTTAAGTAATCAGTTGCAAAACTAAAGGTTAGAGGTTAGAGTCTAGTATGCAATGCCTTGGAAGAAAGGCCTGGTGCTAACTTCTGAAAAATCTGACACACCTGGGGTCTCCATGGGTCAGAACTGACTTCCTGATTTGGATCACTGTTTCACATAGTCACATAATAAATGTCTTGCTGTTGTTGTATACCATCAAACCTATGCAAACTCAAGTGACCCTATGTGACAAACTGATCCATAGTGTTTCATAATCTGAATATTAACTCTCAGGAAACGTCAAGAGCCATGACAGTGATCCTTCCAAGATGAGCAAGCTTCAAAGAACTGAGAAATAGATGCTACTGAAACTTGCCCTGATCTTGAATCCCAGTAAGATAGGATGATGGGATCTTTGTCCTGGTATCTCTTCAGCATATAAATGGCTTTCTCAATTCAGAGGGCCAACAAAGGCACACAGACCTGAATCTAGGTATTACATGCAGCTAGAGAAGAAGCGCAGGACTGAAATGAACAGTGAAGAAATACACAAAAAGACTTGCTGCATGCCAGCTGAAGGGTCTGGTCTGTGAGGCAGCAACATGCCAGCTGTTTTCCCAGAAGGAGAGAAATGAGCTACAACTGGGAGGACGCAGGTGCAAGAAAAAGAAACTTTGGGGAAAAAAACGGAGTTGAGTCAGTTTCTTATGTGTAAAAGAAGTTTTGTACAACCAAGATAAATGGTGCTAAGTCACTAGACAAAGATCACACCTTCCAGTTCAAGATATCTGCCTTTGGGGACTAGTGCCAACAATTTCAGGTCTAGATGAGGACAAAGCAGTGAAAGGCACCCAGATTTGCTGAGGGAGAACAGTGTCCTGGTAACGGGGGAGGGAAAAAATAAAGAACCTTTAAAATCCCTAGGGCTGCTCTCTCACCCAGAAAAGAAGGCAAGGAGGAAAGATGCTGTCAACAGCCTTGCTACTCAACTCTTGGATCAGCAACAACTGCAACTCCAAAAACTGTTGGAAATGCAGATTCTCAGTCCTCCTCAGGCTTACAGAATCAGAATTTGCGTTTTAATACTTCTTTTGCGCATTCAGGTATAAGACACACTGGCCTCAACATTAAACCTTCCAGTTCTGGGTGGCTCCATTAGTGTTATATGAATCTTATTCAGATGACAAAAAGGAATAAGAAGGAACAGGTCAAATTGTAAAAGCCCCAGAATAGCAATCCAGATACCAGGACTGCAGACCTGTGAGATACATATCTGATTGCAACCTTAAGGAAGCCTCTTTACTGTTCCTGCTCTCACTTCCTTTTAACAAAGTGAGTAGGGGAGTTAAGATTAGAACATTCTACAAAGAACTGAAGTCATATTTGTGTGCAAGTGTTTGTGTGTATATATGTATGTATGTATTTGTTGTTAAGTGCTGTCAAGTTGATTCCGACCCGCCGACCTTGCAGTTCAAATGACTTTGCAGTCTGGCACATTAACCCACAGTGCCACACCAGGACTCTCTCTCTATGTATGTATATACATATGGTTTGGTACTGTAGGCTAAGTACTGGACTGCAAGTTCCATTTAACTGCAATGTCAGCAGTTTACCTTGGAAGCCTTATACAGGGTGGCTATGAGTCAGAACCAACTCAACAGCACTTAACAACAGCAATAACATATATATAAACATGTCAAAGCACGCGAGACAAAAATCTCAACAGCCTCAATTCAGAGGAGCATTCTGACTGTACTTTTTTTTTTTTTTTTAACACAGATTAGTTTGTTCTTCTGGCAGTTCATGACATTTTCAATGTTCTTCTCCAACACCACACTCAAATGCATCAATTCTTCTATGGTCTTCTGTATTCATTGTCTAGCTTTCACATGTATGAATTGACTGGAAATACCATGACTTGGATCAGGCTGGAATCTTTAGTCCTCAAACTGACATCTCTGCTCCTTAACATTTTAAAGAGGTCTTGTACAGCAGATTTGCCCAATGCAATATGTTGTTTCATTTCTTGGCTGCTGCTTCTATAAGCATTAGTTGTGGAACTAAAATGAAATCCTTGGCAACTTCGATCTGTTCTCATGTATCATGATGCTGCTTACTGATCCAGTTGTCAGGATTTTCGTTTTCTTTTTATTGCATTGCAATACATACTTAAGACAGTAGTCTTTGATGTTCATCAGCAAGTGCCTGGAGTTCTCTTTATTTTTAGTAAGTAAGGTGGTGTCATCTGCATATTGCAGGTTGTTAATGAGCCTTCCTCCAAGTGTGACACTGTAGGTGAATGCGCTGGACTGCAAGGTCGGTTTGAACTGTAAGGTCGATGGTTCAAATTCAGCAGCCACTCCTTGGAAACCCTACACAAGGTTGCTATGAGTTGAACCGACTCCATGGCACTTAACAATACTACAACATTCATAAAATCTGAGAAGTTAAGTAATTTATAGTTACATTGATCACATATTATTCTATGACTAAACCCTGTACAGGGTCGCTATGGGTCGGAACCGACCTGATGGCACTTAACAACAACAAAGTTGATAATAACCAATATTAAAGATTTTTTAAGGCCTAGTACAAAAGGAGGTCCATGGGGGGAGGAATGATGACACTAACCATAGTGATGCCACTGGTTTCAACCTATTTAAGAAAGAAAATGAGGTCAGAAAACTGGGAGAAAAAGCTCTAACTCCTATCAGCTCCCTGAGCTAACTTCTTAAAAATACCATACTGTTTTCACTGCAGCCTCTGCATTCTCCAGGATCCTTTCACAGGCCTCAGCTTCTAGGGCCTAAGGAGCACGCTGCCTAGAAACTTGGACTTGTGCCTTCTCCTCCATTCTGCTTCTCAAGTGGGTCTGAAGTCCTCTACAGCCTGCATCAAAGGGTGACACATAGTAGGTGCTCCAGGTGTATACATATTGAATGCATGCATGCATGCATGCATGCATGGATGAATGAGTGAATGAGAGTAGGGAATACCCCATGGCAGCCTGTGCTCCCAGGGTAACAGAAAATTGACAGAAAGTTTACCCTTGACCACACCTACAGAATCGTCTCTCTTTGTCCCACCTGCTTCATTAACCCTACAACAAGCTTGTTTACAATTGTCTATTAAGCTTGTTCCTAGTGGGAAATGGAGATTCAGTTGAAACCTGTTGTTAAGTTCCGTAGAGTCAGTTCCAACTCATAGGGCCTCTGTACAGGGTTTCCAAGAAGCAGCTGGTGAGTTTGGAGCACAGACCTGACCCTGTGATTAGCAGAACAGTGACCTTCCACCCACCCCCCCCATCCCCCCTTTAATAATGAAGGACCAAACCAAACCCACTGCCATCAAATCAATTCTGATTCACAGCGACCCTGAGCAGGGGTTCCAAGGATGTAAGGCTGTTAAGGAGCAGAAAGCTTCATCATTCTTCCGTGGAGAGGCTGGTGGGTTTGAACTGCTGACCTTGCGATTAGCAGTCCAGTGCCACCAATGACCATTGTTTCCCAAATAGCGTCTCTAACAATAACATCAGAGCAAGTTTTCTCCCTTCTGATATACTCTAATGACAAGGCATTACTACTGATTAGTTTCCAAAGATTATTCTGGCTGACACGGAGAAACCTCCCTACCCGCTGCTCAGTGTCTCCCTGTCACAGGCTAGAGAAGCAAGCACTGACAGCTCCAGGAAAGTTAATGTGCTCTCTGCAGCCTCCAGCTCAGAACGACTAGAAGGGACAGGAAGAGACTTCAATTGTGTAACGTTGACCTTACAGAGGGCAGGGTCCCAGGCAGCCGGCTGCTGCTGCTGGAGGCGGGAGATGAAGGCACACAGACTAATGAAGAACCAAGAAGGGAGCCCGTGCTTCGCCTCTCACAGCTCTTCTACTGTGTAGAGAGAGGCCTGAGGCGTGGGCTGAAGCTTTTGTTCTCCCCGCCACTGAAAGAAGTCATTATCTCCCAAACAAGAGTTTGTAGAAGCTTGTTAAAATAAAACAGAACTCCCGGGTGTTTCCGGGGAGCAATAAGGCTCCCGTGAGGCTGGGGGAGTTGGAGGAGGGGCTCGGGTGTCAGCAGCTAGGTCGCTCTGGGGGCAGCCCGAGCCCCGCCTTGCAGTCCCAGTGGCCAAAGCCGCGATGGCCACACCCAGAACCCGGCAGGAGCCCGGGGGCGCAGGGAGGGGCTGCCTATTGGCAGCCTAGGAGAAACAAAGGGATGAGATCACCTTTCAGAGAGGCCGGAGGGAAAGCTGAAGGAGGCAGAAAATGAGAAGCAGAGAAGGGTCCTTGGACGGACACTGGAGTCAAAATGCAGGAGGAGGTGTGATGAGGAAGAAAAAAGGAAGGATTGATTTAGGAAACCGAGATTGAACTGTAGGATGTTTGCAGCCAGCCCTACTTTGTAAAGAAAAAAGTTTACCTAAATCCTCTTTCCTTCATCCCCCTCTCACCCCTATGTTTTCCCTTCATACTTCGACCGAGGGGTGTCCCTGAATCTGAAGTAGTATACAACCAGCTTAGTTTGTTGTTACTGTCTGCCTTCCAGTCTATTCCGACTCATAGAAGCCCTATAGGACAAAACAAAATCGCCCCCATTAGGTTTTAGGCTGTCATCTTTACAGGAGCAAAGGACCAGATCGCCAGCTTCACCTTTGTTCCAGTTATTGTTAAGTGCCTTGGAGTAGGTTCCGACTCATAGTGACCCTGTATAAGGTTTCCTAGGAGCGGCGGGTGAGTTTGAACCACCTACCTTGCAGTCCAGCGCATTATCCTACAGCAGTACACTAGGACTCCACATTGTGTTAGCAGTGAGTTGGATAGCTAACCCCAAGGTCAAGCATTTGAATCTACCAGTCAGTCACTCAGGGAAAAAATGAGGAGGTTTTCTGCTCAAAAATCCTATACAGGGTGGTTATGGATCCAAAACGACTCTAAAGCACACAACCACCATTATCACCATTTAGTTTATAGAAGTCCTTTTCTGGGAGCTGTAGCTTTTCTAAAAATGTCAGAAATGCCCAAATACTTCCCCAAAGATCAAGTATTAATAGGTTGCAAATGAGGAATTCAGTAATACTACCTGTCACTTAGCTGAAAAAAAAAAATTGAAGGCATGAGACCAAAATCAGGTACATATTTATTACTTGGGGGAATACTGCATACTAGGAGTCCTGGTGTGGTGCTGTGGGATAAAGCACTGGACTACAAGGTCAGTTTGAACCACAAGATCAGTGGTTCAAACTCACCAGCCACTCCTTGGAAACCCTATACCCGATCGCTATGAGTTGGAACTGACTCCATGGCACTTAACAACAACTGAAAACAAAATCATGAAAGACTAAGAAGAGAGGTGGAGGAGAATTGTGGGAGACACTGCCATTGAGATGTGAGTAGATTACTGGAGAAAAAAAATATACTGGGTAAGTCTCCAAAGGATCCAGACTGTATCTCACTATATTAACTACCAAAGATTTTGATTTGCATCTAGGGTCATTCTCAAGAATCAATGTATCTGGTTAGAAGCCCTTTCAAGGGACCCCTGAACTGCACTTAGAGCAGATAAGGGGGTGAACCTGAAGAATAAGACCTTGGAAAACATCTAAGATAATTGGCAAAACAGCTCAGAAAGGTAATATTCTAGATCCTGTCTGGTGAGTAGTGTCTGAGGTATTAAAATCTTTGGAGCAGCCATCTGCAAAGTAACTATTGATATCTTCCCACCTGGAGCATAGAACCAACCAAGAAAAACAAAGAATCAAGGAAACAATTAATCCACAGAACTAATGACTCACATGAACCGCAGCCTCCCCTAATCTGAGACCAGAAGAACTAGATGGTACCCAGCTACCATTATTGATACCTCTGACTATTCTGACCAAGATCAGAGTTAGAATGGGCAAAAAAAAAAAGAATAAAACTTAAAGTTAAAAAAAGATCATACTTAATGGTCTCAAAGACTGAAGGAACTCCCAAGATGAAGGTACTGAGACAACCTTTTAACATTTAACTGAAGACACTTCCAGAGGTCACATTTAAGCCAAATACTGTTGCTGTTGTTAACTGCCACTTAGTTGGTTCCAAGTCATAGGCACCCTGTATAGGGTTTCCAAGGAGTGGCTGGTGAGTTTGAACTGCCACCTTTGCTGATAGCAGTCCAGTGCTTATCTTAACATCGCCACACCAGAACTCCCACCAAATAATAATTATTCATTACCCTGAGAGTCTAAAACAGACAGTATTAGAAGAATGTGTCCTTGAAACATCAACTGTTCTAGACAAAAGGGGGGAACATTTGCCCCAAACCAACGATGAGAAGACAGGGGTTGCTGGGGATTCCACCAAAGGAAACGGGGAACCTAGGGAGTAAATAGCAAGCCTGCTGACACATTTCAGGGACTGTAACCAATGGCATAGAACAATGTGTGTAGAAGCTATCAATGAGAGAACTAAATTGCTATGTAAACGTACACAGAATGTATAAAAATGTTTTTTTTAAAAAAATCAGAGGCGACCTGGCTGGGTTCGAACCCATCAGCTCCACAGGAGAAAGGGGTGGCAGTCTGTTTTCATAATCTGAAACTCTATGGGTCAGTTCTACTCTGGCCTATAGGTTCGCTGTGAGTCAGACTCACAGAATAGCAACATATTTGGGTTTAACTTTCCCTTGAATTGTCTGCTCATTAATGGTGGTGACATTGGCTCACCATTTTAATATCAGTTCCTAGCATAGTTCATAGTATGTAGTGTGTACTCAATGTAAATTGACCAATACCCAAGAGATCCTGCATCAGGTATGCCATCTGGTGATAATTATGGTGATTGACAACATTTCAGGAGCCCTGGTGGCACTGTGAGTTAAGCAATGGGTTGCTAACTACAAAATCAGCAATTCAAACCCACTAGCAAAGCAACAGGAAGAAGATGATGCTGTCTGCTCCTGCAAAGAATTACCACCTCCAAAACCATATATAGTGTTGGTATGAGTTTGAATCAACTTGATGACAGTAGGTTTGGTTTGGGTACTGGTTGTGTCTGAGGAGTTCTGGTGGCACAATGGTTAAACACTTGGCTGCTAACTGAAAGTTTGGTGGCTCAAACCCCCACCCCACCAGCTGTTTTGAGAAGGAAAGATATGGAAATCTGTTTTCTTAAAGTTTTACAGCATTGAAATCTTGTGGGACAGTCCAACTATAGGGTTGCTATGAGTTATAATCCACTTGAGGACTTTTGATTTGTTTTGACCTTCTGTTTGGGAAATGATTATATGCCCTTTTCAAACCTTTCTCCTTTGATACCTAAGCAACTCATCTTTCCTACAATTTCGCTTCAGTTTACCATCTCACATATAAATCACTCAGTGTCCTTTTAGACATCTTTATCTGCTTTCTTCCTCATCCTTTCTTTTAATATCTGCCCAATCAGCATGGAAACTTTCCTTTTAGTTTCCTTTTTACGCATTATTATTTTCAATCCTCTTGAGAACCCCAATATGGCTCAAAGATATGGAATAAGCAAGACTTGTATTATAGTTTTCGTTCTAACTAGTGTTAAGTGTGGTTAGACTAACAGTTCTAGACCAGACAACTGAAAGTATACATTCAAATGAAATAAGAAATAACTAACTGGTTCTATTACTCTTGAAAACCCAGGAACAATTTTGTTTTTTCCTGTGTTTTTTAATCACAAATTTCAGCCACACTGTAAAATCAACCTGGTCTGGAAATCTTAACGTTTCGTATTATTTCTGTGGAGAAGCTTTTGAAGTTTGAAACTTAGCAATTTATTTCTGAAATGCAGTCCATTTGTAACTAGGAAACTGCTTTTTTTTTTTTTTTAAAGAAATTGTTTTCTCAGAGACTATTGCACTAAAATACTTTACTTTCTGGGAAATAGGGAAAACAATGTCTCCATTATTATATAATTGAGGTATAGGTAAATTAAATGATTTTTCTCACAACCAAATCTCAAACTACAGATGAAAAGGGAAAAAGCACTCTTCCCTCTATTTCTGTGCTTCAGGAACCTCAGCCAAAATACACATTTACCAGTAGGTGGCGCTTGCTTAAATCATACATTCAGGGGCCTCACCTCCAGGTAATTTTTACTTAACAGAACTTGTTAAAAGGCAGTTTGTGATTCACTTTAAGGGGCAGAAATAAAAATTCTCAGCAGGGGGGTAGAACCAGAATGAACTGGTTTGAAGGCATGGTGCTAGAGTGGGG
This sequence comes from Chrysochloris asiatica, assembly GCF_000296735.1. Taxonomy (NCBI): domain Eukaryota; kingdom Metazoa; phylum Chordata; class Mammalia; order Afrosoricida; family Chrysochloridae; genus Chrysochloris; species Chrysochloris asiatica. The sequence continues at coordinate 9,323,627 of NW_006408579.1, forward strand.
CTAACCCTCAACACATTATCTCTTATGGTTTTTCTGTGAGTCCCAAAAAGAATGAGAAGGCTGAATTGGGGACACAGTAGATAACTGAATTAGATCATTAGTGTCAAAAGGCATGCTTTGACCTAAGGCATTTGGCAGGTCTCATTTATTATCCTTTCATTCTGGGCCTCAAAGATCCATATTAACAGACTAGATTGTTTCTCTATTTCAATCAGAGACACAGAATTTGGAGTTGTTGGGTGGTTGCTAAGGAACCATAAAAGCAGACAAGCATAGCCTGAAAAAAAAAAGCTTATGTCTTTCTGCCTCAGAAGCAAAATCCCCCATTTTTCATAATGTAATACGCAATATGAAATGCAAATTAACTTCCAGCGTTTTATCTCATTTACTAAACTCTAAGGAGCTCTGGTAGCGTAGTGGTTATGCACTAGGCTGCTAATCTCACGCTCAGCAGTTCGAAACTACCAGCTGCTCCGCGGGAGAAAGATGAGGCTGTCTGTTCCCGTAAAGATTTACAGCCTTGGAAACCCTGTACAGGGTCGCTATGAGTCGGACCCAACTCCACGGCACATAACAACAACAACAAAGCTACATATTGGTCTTCTTAAAAGTTTTGGTGTAATGATGGTACAGATGTGCAAGAAAGATCTCAGGTAGGATTACTGTATAAAATTCTGCACACATTATTTAACATCATTTAACATCGTGGTGTGGCACTGTGGGTTAATGTGCTAGACTGTAAGGTCGGTTTAAACTGCAAGGTCAGAGGTTCAAGCTCACCAGCAGCTCCTTGGAAACCCTATACAGGGTCGCTATGAGTCTGAACTGATTCAACAGCACTTAACAACAGACAACAACATCAAACAGAAGTTTCTTCAGAAAGAAGTTAGGGAAACTTGTGGTGATATTTATATTGTGATAACAGACCTGTTCAATAAGCTATCCCAAGGAAAAAACTCTCAATTTTGTTAGTTTTAGTTTTGAGGCACACATTAATCTATCACGCTCTACTGTGAGCTACTTAAGGGTAGAGAATATTTTCCTGGTGTGGTACTGTAGGATAAGCATTGGACTGCTAACCACAAGGTCAACATTCAAATCTATCAACCACTCCTTGAAAACCCTACACAGAGTCACTATGAGTTGGAACCAACTCATCAATACTTAACAACAACAAGCCTTTCCTGGTGTGGTGCTATAGGATAAGCACTGGACTGATAACCACAAGGCCAGCAGTTCAAACCCACCAGTCATTCATCAGAAACCTTAAACAGGGTTAAGTGCCAACAACAACCCGTCTCTAAAAGATTCTGTGTTCTCGATTTACACCACATACATCAAAACTACTGTTTTGGCATCTGCTAGAGACTCAGTGTTCCCTTTCAATGTTCTCTACATTTAGGGTGAATGGAGTAAGATTTCCAAATTGAATTCTTGTAGAACAGCCTTTATTACCCTTCAAGAATAAGCAGGTGCATTTTTGTGACAGAAAAAAATAAGTCTTCCGTGCACCTTTCCTTACCTTTTTTTCAGAAAAAAAAGTTCTAAAAACTTCTTCATAATAAACCCCAGTGATCATACTATGTCCCCTGAGAAAGTGTATGAATGTTATCCCTTTGGAATCACTATCAAAATTTACCACAATCTTTTTGAGCTGGCCTCTCCACCTTGAATTCGTCTTTGAGGTCCTCTCAACCTTCCCTAAAACACTTGATTCATCTAAAAATCTGCTGTTTTACGTGGGGCAGCATTCCCCTGAACTCATTACAAAGCTCTGATGATTTGCAAAGATGTTTACATGTGTTCTTTTTTTTTTTTTAATGCTATGTTAGTTTTGGTCTCAAAATTGTTTTTTCCCATGGCACAAAAAGTTCCTCCTCCTTTTTTTGTTAGTATAAGTCATTCTAATGAGATGGAGAACTAACTGCAAAGACATGTTTAAACACAGTTTGTTTGCAATAAGCCAGCGCATATATGGATTAGATCCCTAGGAGCAATACTTTTTGACTTACTTACATATATGTTTCGGACATTGTTTCGTTCTGCTGTGCATGGGGTCGCTATGAGTCGGTTCCGACTCGATGGCACCTGACAACAACAACAACAAAGGGTTCCTCATTTCACCCTCTTCTCTGGACATGTTTTTTGCCTGGAAAACTCATGAATCAAAATTTACTACAGTTTTTGGATGTGGAAAGTTGTCAGTACAGTCTTCATAATAATGGAAAACCCTTGGACTTCTCGGGTAGATGTGACATGAAGCCTGTATATTCTATTCTTTAAACATAATCATAATTCAGCTATAGCCACAGAAGAGACATATGCACAGAAAGTGACAGCTGTAGTGCACTGTGTACATTTCTGGAAAGCAGACTTCGTATTATTTTCCTCCAAGAAACCACCAATTTACATCTGTTTTTTGCAGCAATGGATATAATTACCATGATGCTGCTTATAGACACATGACCTTCTAAAGGGGCACTGGTTAAACATCTGTAAACAGGGATAAACATCATATTGTATCTCTTTCTCAAACAATTTCAACCATTTTTGCTTGGGGGGGAAAAAAAACACACCAAAAAGCAACATATCTTTTGTCTCGTATCTATCTTACTGTGCCTTTCTGAAACTGTGACTATGAGAGATTGTTTTGCCCTACCTAGGAAGGCAGATTTTACTGAAGCACTCTTTTGACTCTTCAATGGTAGTGTTCAAAAAAAAAAAAAAAAAAAAAAAGTAAAAGAGATGGGCTGAAGAAGGGTTGAGTTTGCACATCATTTTCTCAGATCTTCCTGGAGGAGCTAGGCTCTTCAGTGAGGAATGTTGGTATTTCCTAAGTGTTTTTCTACAGGGAAGAACTTTCCAGAGAATACTGTTGTGACTGTGATTTCCCGACTATAGGTGGATATATGGACAGACGTGTGTCTTGCTTAATGTCATACTGAAAGAAAAAATAATAATAAATGTTTGAATCACTTAATACTTCACCGTGAGCACCAATTTGGTCTTGTATACACAGAAGTCAATGGATAAACTGGAAACAATAAAATAGTTGAAATATGGATGATTTTGCATCAGAGCAGAAATCTTTATACCAATGAATGACAATTGAGCTGTTCTCCAGCCTTAGTAAAGGCAGAGTTATATTACAATAGAAGTAATGCATAGATTTACGACAGAAGAAAGATGAAGAACAACTTTCCTCATGTTATGAACTGGATCATGTCACATGCTTGAAAGCAACTTTGTAACTGGGCAATCATGACAGCTCTGACCAAAGCATATTAGAAGGTTCAAAAAGTAAATTAGCATAGAATTTCAGTCTTCTAGGCATATTGATATATGTAAACTGGGTTTAGGAAAAAAATGTGCTTGCAGATAAATTCTTATTAAAAAATAATACATTTCTATTGAAACAATGCACAAAAATTTTACAGACAGTCCATTTGGTATCAGCCCCTCTGATAGTGTCAACTGGTGACACTCCCCACTGTCTCCCTAGTGACACCACTGCATGTGCATTAAATATATATATATATTCTTTAGAACAAATTTCTTCATTTCAAATGTTAAATGTCTGAAGAGCAAGAAGTAAATCTACTTTTTTCATAGGGAAATCCACTGAACATGAAAAGGTTAAATGAGAATTTTAACATAACAATAATACTTACATCTGGATGAAATTACTCAAACTTGAGACCAGTGCAAAGCTGGAAAATCAGAGTACAGAGATAAGGCCCAGAGCATATGGATGTGGGGTCAGAGGCAAGACCGGAAAACCTGTCATACAGCCAGGATTGGGACACCGGTAGCACATCTCTAAACAAGAAGTTGGAACTAGATGGACGGGCCCTTTGTACCTCAATAAGCTTAAGAATCTGTAAGCCTAGTTTGGGGAGAAATGGTGATTATGACAGAGAGGATGTCCTTGATTAGCTAATTGTATAAAATACTGGGTAAGAGCAGGAAACATTCCTCAAACCCTTCTCTAGCTCCTAAGACACTGGAAAAACATTATAAAATGATCAAGAAAATAATGAGAAAATGTATATCCCCAGATCTCAGTGCTTCCCCTATAGTAGCATACAAATCCAGCCTCAGGTTTTCAGTTCGGCCTTACCTCTTATTTGAGGATCTGCTTAACATAAATTAACTATAGATCATTTAACTAGCCTCCAGAAAGTTTCAGTTGGTAGCTTTCTCTTTAAAGAATCTGATAGCAAAGCATATTCAGTTCAAATGTATATGAAATTCTATGTAATCTATTCTGATAATTACAGGATAAGCACTGAACTGCTAGCCACAAGGTCAGTAGTTCAAATCTACTAGTTGCTCCTCAGAAACCCTATGCATGGGTGCTATGAGTCAGACCCAACTTGACAGCACTTAACAACAACATCAAGGATAACAAGAAATTAAAGTTAAGAACTAAATGATGGCTACAAAGCCACATAAACTAGGAATTCAATGAAAGTTATAGCTAGCATGTGTATTCTCTTCACAAGTTCATGAATTTAGATAAGACTGGAAGGATAAGTGGCAGAGTAAAAGGAATATGGATATTGAAGAAAGGAAATCAGTCTCAAAAATAAAAACTTGGAAAGGGGAAATTCAACTTGAAATATCCAGTAAGCAAGCAGTTACAGCTTTTTTAGTACAAGAAAGATAAATTCGGGAGTCATTTATGAAGTGATAGTTGGCACCATGAAAGTGGGATTTTGGATGGAAAGAATGAAATCAAAGGCCAGAGCGACTAAGACCTTGTCTAGAAATATCTTTATTAAGAATACATAAGGAGAAAGTTGACCCAGTGAAAGCCAGCATAGATGAGGAGAGTAAAAATTGAAAGGGCCAAAAAGGCAGTCAAGAGAAGAGAGAATCTCAAGAATTGGTGCCCAACAAATTCAAATGCAGTGAAAATGTTAATTGAAGGTTAAGAAAGGATCTTTCTTTGAAACTGGGAAAGAAGAGCCCTCTAAGGACTTCAGAGAGAGAGAGAGAGAACAATTTTATTAGCTTACATTTTGTCTCAAGAATGAGCAGAACTAAACTTTCATATTAACTAATTTTCACTAAATTCTGTCAACTCTTTGAAAAATGATCAGTGAGGTGTTAGCAACTTATTTAAAATACTTTATCAATAAATATTTACTATCCAGCTAGGGTGACAAGAACAGTGGAGGTAGGGAGTTATTGGGGAGATAAATTACATGTATTGAAGAAAAGCGTGGATCCTCTAAAAATGAAGGAAATCATTATATTTGAGAAGTTTGTCAATAGAAGGAAGTGAAGAAACCAAAATCTCCCATTTTTGTGTTACCCACTCATAGGCTATCAATGGTTCCTTATACCTACTTTCCAAGTCCTAGTCTCTGTTCTCATATTTATTATCTCAGATTTAATACTGCTAACCAATCTAATTTGGAACTTTTTTGTATTGGCTTCTCTGAACTCATATACAAGTTCTTTTCCTAACTGATTTTTCTGTTTTTATGCCACTGAGGTAAGAGTAAGCCAGTCCAACCCTCTGCTCTTTTCTTTCTTTCCCACAAAGAAATCATGAAGATACAGGCAGTCTGAACTGACCTCGGTGTTATTTGCACCCTGTCCTCTCTGCCTCCACTTCTGAGTCTTCACTTAAGCATTTATTTCTGGATATCTCATTTATACTGCCTCTACTATAAATAAAAACCATTTTGTCCCTCCTAAACCAGTTCTTTCTTTCAAGTTTCCCAATTCTGTCAATAGTACGTCCACTCCATTAGCTCTCTAAGCTGGAAATCTTACAATAGTATCTTATTTCTCTTCCAATCACAGAGCAAACATGGTGGATTAGCTTGGTTTTTGGATTCAGTGAGGTGATGGAATTCAGTGCTAAAGATGGTGGCCAAGGGTAGACAGGAGAGTTGAACAGAGGTTCTACTAGACAGAGGATTTCAAATTTCAGAGGCCAAGAGAGAATGTTAGATATGGTTTGCCTGATGTAATCAGAGCAGAAAATAAGACTGGGGTATAAAAATAGGAACCCAAGAATTGGGAAAATGAAATGGAAAACAAATCAATCTGAACAAGGGTTCAGAGTAATTGTCTAAAACAAGAACTATTTTCATGATCTGCCTTGTAATACTATCTGTATCATATGCCAGTAAAATTGAAAGGGTTACGCATATTGACAGACATTTCTTCATGCCCCATGTTGTTAGGTGTCATTCAGTCTCATCTGACTCATAGCAACTCTGTGTACAGTACAATAGAATAGAACATGCTGCCTAATTTACTCCTGGGTTATCCTCACAAATTTAGCCACATTTGAGCCCATTTTTGCAGCTATATAGCATATTATGGATAATATTGTGAAGAATGGGAATTCAAGAACACTTAATTGTGCTCAGGCTGAATGTGAACATAGACCAAGAAGCAGTTGTTAGAAAAGAACAAAGGGATAGTGTATGGTTTAATATCAGGAAAGGTATGTGCCAGGTTTGTGTCTTTTTAATATGTGTATTCAATTTAGGTATGTTGAACAAATAATCTGAAAGGGTGGACTATATGAAGAAGAACATGGCATCAGGATTGGAGGAAGATTTATTAACAACCTATAATTGTTGTTGTGAAGTGCCGTCGAGTGGATTCTGACCCTCAGCGACCCTGCATAGGGTTTCCGAGGAGTAGCTGGTGAGCTTGAACTGTTGATCTTGCAGTTTAAACGGCTTTGCAGTGTGGTGCATTAACCCACAGCGCCACACCAGGACTCCAACAACCTATGATATGCAGGTGATATAACCTAGCCTGCTGAAAGCAAAGAGTACTTGAAGTACTTACTGATGTATATCATGTCCTAGGTTGTTGTTAAGTGCTGTCAAGTCAGTTTTGACTCATAGGTACCCTATACAGGATTTTCCAAGGAGCCACTGGTGCACTTGAACCTCCGACCTTGTGGTTCAAAGAGATTTTGCAGTCCAGTGCATTAACCCACAGCGCTACACCAGGACTTCATCATATCCTATAGACACTGAAAATGTTACATGCTTTCTTAGAAAGCCCTGAAATTACATTTGCATTTCAATTCAAATTCCCTAATGTTGTATTTCATTATCCATACTTTTAAAAACAAGAAGAAGAAAAAAAATCTTGTTTTGTCTCCCTGTCTCAGATAGACAGTGCATCCTTCATGCATTTGTATCATTAATATTTGTTTCATCATGTTTCTCCCTTATCCAAAAGCTGCTACGGATGACAAATTTCTTACCACAGCATGTCATTTTGTTTATTTTTTTTGGGGGGGTGGGGGAGGTTGTTGAGGAGAAGTCCTAGGTCTCCAATCTTTTCAATTTATTGTGATCCCATGTATTGCAAAGTAGAACTGCATTCCATAGAGTTTTCATGGCTGTGACATTTTAGAAACAGATCACCAGGCCTTTCTTTCAAGGCACTTCTGGGTGAGCATACACTGCCAACTTTGGGCCACTTAACCATATGCACTACTCAGGGACTCTCTTGGGCCACCACGAATACTTCTGAGGACTTTCTTTTAATTCAGAATACCTTTAGGGCATCACCACATTTGTACCAGATTTTTTCTGCTTTTCTTTCTTTCTTCAGAATAAAGATCTCATCTCTCTCCCTTCCTCCCTCCCTCTCTCCCTCCCCCTCTCTCTTTCTCTCGTTCTCTCATACTAGAACTTTCCTGAATTGCAACCTATAGCAAGCATCCTGAGTCCTTACTACCTTACCAAGGCACACGGTGTGAAACTTGAATGTTATAATCCTGAAGTCTTCTCCCTCAAACTCTACCCCTTGCAAAGGGGCGCTGGTTAATTCAGCCTTCTTTGACTACAGTCAGTAACAAAATCTGAAACATAATTTCCCAGCACACTACTATTAAATTGTATAAGCAAAGCAAACCCAGGAAAAACAGTTTTGGAAGTTTCCACTATGCATATAAACAGTTGGCATAAGCAGGGCTGCTTGCAGGAAACATCTTTATAGGTCACAAATGTTGGACAGATTGGTGGCCTAGGCCAGACAATCTGTTTATCTAAGGCTGACTTACCCTTGGCCTTGAGTTTCTGGACCCTGACAGTGAAACAATATTAGAAGATGCTTAGATCATAGTTTATGAATAATTGTACCGAAAAGTATAATCCAACATGTTTTCCTTACAGTAGCATATTTAAAATTTTTTGAAGCTGGTCTAATATTTAAATTTTAACACTCTTAAATGAAAGTCCTGATAAATTGCAATTGTCTATTAACTCAGAACCATTAAATATTTTTAAATCTCTAAAAATTTCAGTTTCTGTTATATGTATGTGTGTGTGTGTGCACATGCTTTGATGCCATTTTATTTTTCATTTTGTGAGATCTCTTAATATTAAATTTGTTAAGGCCAATGCTGAACAGTTCAAAAAATATTAATCTTAAAGCATAAACATTTTACAAATATTGAAATGTTACTTTAACTCTTCATATTTATCCCAAAGCTTGATTTTTCTATGCTCAAAAAACTAAACTGAATGGATAAGGCTTTAATCAACACAATGGAAAAGGGTTTAAAACTTTTCTTTTTTAAACTATATTTTGGGATTTTTTTTTTTTTTTTTTTTTTAAACAAGAGACCCATAGTCATTGTTTACAAATGTCCAAATTTGGTATTTCACCCTCATCTCTGGATGAGTCTGGACAATGTCCAGTGCAGTGATGGAGACATTTCAGGGAGTCCTGGCATGGTGCTGCAGGATAATGCATTGGACTGCAAGGTGAGTTTGAGCCTCAAGGTCATTGGTTCAAACCCACCAGCCACTCCTCAGGAATCCTATGTAGGGTCACTCTGAGTCAGATCCCAAGGACAATTAACAACAACAACATAGCCATAAAGAGAAGGTGAAAGGGTTCACTAATCTAACTATTCAGACCTTCAAGCATTCTACTTTGATCTCTGCACATCAGTCTTTGAATAATGAGGTATGGTAAATAAATCTTTAGTTGATCCTCATTACCCTTTTAAGTAGGGTGTTCTGGTTGCACAATGGTTAAGAGCTCTGCTGCTAAACTGATAGGTCAGTGGTTTGAACCCATGAGCCTTCTCCTCACAGGAGAAAAGACCTGGAAATCTGCTCTCTTAAGATTGGTGGTGGTGTTGTTTAGTGCCATCGCGTCTGTTCCAACCCATAGTGATCCTGTATGAGGTTTCCTAGGAGCAGCTGGTGAGCTTGAACCACTGACCTTGAGGTTCAAACTGACTTTGCAGTCCAGCACATTAACCCGCAGTGCCACACCAGGACTCGCCTTAAGATTACACCCTAGGAAATCCTATAGGGTAGTTCAACTATGTCATATATGGTGGTCACTATGAGTCAGAATCTACTTGAAAGTGCACAATAAACAACCATCTTAAATAAGGACAATCTACTTTCTCTCATTTAGGGAACATTATGGTAAATGAGCTATAATAACAAATGAAATGTTGAAGATACTCCAGCAAGACTGAGCTCCAACCTATTAATGGTTTTATTAAGAGGAATTAATGCACCCTATAGAAGGTCAATCACCTCATAGGCATGTGAAAGCTGGACAGTGAATAAGGAAGACCATAGAAGAATTGATGCCTTTGAATTATGGTGTTTGAGGAGAATATTGAAAGTGCTATGGGCTGCCAAAAGAACCAATAGATCCGTTTTGGAAGAAGGGCAGCCAGAGTGCTCCTTAGAGGCCAAGATGTCCAAACTTCATCTCTCATACTTTGGACATATTGTCAGGAGGGAACAGTTGCTGGAGAACTGGCATGTTTGGTAAGGTGGAGGGTCAGAGAAAAAGAGGAAGGCCCCCAACGAGATGGATTGGCCAAGTGGCAGCATTGATGGACTCAAACATGGCAACAATAGTGAGGTTGGCCCAGGATCGTGTAGTGCTTCATTCTGCTGTGCATAAGGTCGCTATGGGTCAGTACTGACTTGATGGCACCTAACAACAAAACAAATAGAAGGACTCTATCTTCTTCATATATGCAGGTGATATTCTTTAATTTATAATAGACATTCAATAAGTATTTCCTCAATAAATAAACGAATAACAGTGCAACAAAATTAGTTCTTAAATATTTTCTGAGGTACAGTGAAAGTGGTAGATGAACTACTGATACCATCAACGTATCTTAAAATTGTCTGTAACTGGAGAAATTTGAAAGATTAGAAAATGGCCTCATCAGGCTGCCTGCCTCAACAAGACTGACAAATGAATCTAAACACACTGAAGATTTTTCTATACCAGCAGAGGTATTATCTCCCCTCCATATGAAATAAACTTATGATGAAGTTTGAGCTTCCAGAATGCCAGGGAAATTGGGTTTTGATTTGAGTTCAGGTTATAAGCACAGAACCCAATGCCTAACACTGTTACATTTGCTATAATGGATTTTATGCACAATGTCAAATTATTTCTTTGGGGCTTGGAATATCTTGTAAGGATTCTTTTTTTTTTTTTAAATTCATTTATAAGGCATGGAAATGCAAAAAAAAAATGCACACAGAATTCTAGCTGTAACCACAACCATGTAGAATCATAGCATACTTAGCCACCATAAAGGATATTTCTTTCTGCCTTGCAATTTAAATCTTTTCTAGACGATCTTGCTATTTTTATCTTGGGATGTTTTTTGCCATGTAGACTCTTTGAAGATTAACCTGGAATGCCAATAGGATAAGCAATGGATGTTCTATCTCATTCAGAGCTTCAAATGTCTCATGCTGTCTGACTTATTGCCACAGGTTTGTTATTCTTTTTCAACCAGTGCTTGAATTCCTCCCACTCTCACCCATTCATCACCCTGATAGTCCTGTCCAAAGACTATCAGGTAAAATACAATCATCAGTCAAAGCCAGATGGTGCCAGTGGCAAAAGCAAGTGTTTCCCCTGTGGTGCCTGCAATAAATAAACAAATATACAGTCACATTCAACAATTTAATGAGTACAAATTTACCACTGCAGGAGAATCCTCCCCAAATATTTGAACAATTAAAATGTAAAAGGAAAAAATAAAAAAGAGTTTTGAAGTGATAGGCGGGACCAAATTCCTCTTTAATTACATGTTGGGAATTCATGGTCTCACATATCTTGGACTGAAAGTTAGACTGACAAAAATATGTTGAATGCTGCTGATAAATAGTAAAGGACAGAAATCAAGGAGATTATGGAGGAAGGAAGACATTTATGTACATATGAATAAGTACACACATACATATTTACACACACACACACACTACACCAAAACCAAAAATGGATTCCTTAAGAATTCCTATTGAAAGACATTTAAGGGTATGGTCCACTTAACATAGACACAGCAGCATCAGATCATTAACAATGACAACAATAATAAATTATGCTTAACATTAAATGATTAAATGCTTATCATATGCCAGTATTTTACATGCATTAGCAATTTAATCTTTAAAACTCTTCTGTTGTTGTTAAGCGCCGTTGAGTTGATTCTGACTCACAGTGACTCTGTACAGGGTTTCCAAGGAGCATTTGGTGCACCTCAGTTCTCAAACTGACATCTTTGCTCTTGAATACTTGTGTAGCTGACTTGCCTAATGCAAGATGTCATTTGATTTATTGACTACTGCTTCCATGAGTGTTGATAGCAGATCCAAGCAAAATGAAGTCTTAGACAACTTTAATTTTTTCTCCATTCATCATGATGTTATTTATTGGTCCAGTGGTGAGGATTTGTGTTTTCTTTATATTAAGGTGTAACCCATACTGAAGACTGTGGTCTTGGATCTGTAAGCAAGGTTGTAGCTCTGCATATCACAGCTTGCTAATGAGTTTTCCTCCATTCCTGATGCCATGTTCTTCTTCATAGAATCCAGCTTCTCAGATTATTTGTTCCACAGATTACATAAGTATGCTGAAAGAATACAACTCTGGTTGTATTCACATTTCCTTGTGCTGTTCAAAAAACTGTCTCTTGGC
>NW_006408579.1:9351723-9360100 GCF_000296735.1 Chrysochloris asiatica
AAAGAAGACCTCTATACATATGCACAAACAACATGGGGTGGTGGGGGAGTTGTTAGGGAAGTTCTTATAGAACTTATATTAAATGGAACTAGTTGGGAAATGAGCAAAATTGGAATCATTTTATAAAAGATGTGATTCTTTTTCAGGAAATTTGGAGGCATTAAAATGTTTGTAGAATAGAAGAAAGAACACATTTCAGGTGGAGAAATTATGCCAGCTAATGTTAGGAGGTGATAAAATCTTATATGTATAGAATATGTCTAGAAGATTGTGTTATCCCCTAGTGCAATTTCTAAATTTCTTGCACCAACATAGACCTGACATTGTAACCCTCCACTGGGATCCAAAGGAAAATTCTTTCTTAACCCCAGAGAATTTGGTTGAGACTTGGATTAGTCTGAATAACTCAGATTTGTTGACTGTTTCTGGAAAATCATAAGACCACTGGTGACAGAACTTAGAATGTTCTAACACAGCAGTGACTCTGAGTGTACATCAATTGAGGAGTCCAGAGCCCTGATGTGGAAATGAATTTCCCACTTTACAAAGGATTCTCCTGAAAAAAACCACCTAATGGAAGTATCTATGAAAAGTGGAAACAAATGAATGTATGACTAGATCAGGGGACTGGAAAATGAATTATCTTCTAGAAATGGTTCCATCCATGACTAGTGAGTCTTTTAGAATTCTTCCATGTTCCACCAAACCAAACTCTCCAAATGTTGAATACTTGCCTCTCTCATTTACTTTCTCAGCTACCTAAACTATGTATGCATCTTTTCCACCTCCCACATAATTACTGAAATAAAAAATATACAACTGAGAAAAGTGACTCATTTTTTTCAGCTGAAGTCAGCTTAATCTTACCTTCCTAAACAGAGAAATTATATTCTTTTGGTTTTCCCCAAATTTGATTTTGGAATCATTACTATTCTACCCTATAAAATAAGATATGTTTCCAAAGTTTATTTTGCAAGTTAGAGGCTTATAATTTAGAGCATAATTTCCTGAAGAAATATATCTAAAGGAGGGTTTGAATTTCCCTTCCAGACCACAACAATATATTTAGCTGTTACGTTATTTAGCTTTAGTGCAAGGGAATCTAGCTGCCTAATGATGATGGATGACTGTATTCCCTTCTTAAGACTAGGAGGAGTTCCAGAAAAATGACAGGCTAGGCAGATGCACTACAAGAACCAGCTACAACAAAGATGCGATAGACCAAGTGAAACAGGCATGGATAAAAATCCTGGAATCCTAAACTTCAGAGAAAAGGTCAAAGAAGTGGATTAAGTGCTTTCTTGGAGGAGAAACTGAGTAGACACAACAAGAGAGGTAGACTGACTGGCAAGCAGCTGACCAGACAGGGCGTGACCATCTTGAACTTTTGTGAACATCTTGGATGACAGAGAGTGTATTGACAGAGCAGATTCACATAGATGGCTTGAAAGGTGAAATTCCTTCTTTTTCCCCACACTTCTCTGGTGACCAGAGGTGTGGCCAGCTCCCATCTTCATCCATCCCCAGAGTTCACAGCCACATGGTAATGAGCCATGCCAGTGTGGGGAGCTGGCTGCACCACTTTGGTGCCTGGATTCAGTAAGGCTTGAACCCAGACCTACAGGCCTACAGAACTGCAGAACCTCCAGACCAACATTAGTCTAGCAGAAACATTTATAATCAGCCACCCTGCCCCCAGCTGCCCTATGATCCTAAAAGACACTGAATTCAGCTCCATCAAGGGCCTCCATGAACTACATTCTGATTGAATGCCCTTCACATCGATAACACCTAGGACTAGAGGAATCCCATCCTGTACCCACCTCATGATAGAGTCCTGGTGTGGTGCTGTGGGCTAATGCACCAGACTGCAAAGCTGTATGAACTGCAAGGTTTGGCAATTCAAGCTCACCGGCTGCTCCTTGGAAACTGTATACAGGGTCACTTTGGGTCAGAACTGACTCAACAGCACTTCACCACAACACCCACCTCATGAGCTCCTTGACAGGCAGGAGACCCCCAGAGCTTTCTCTTCTCCAGGTCCAACAACAGCTACTCCATTTTTGGTGGGGATTGAGTTGTTCCTTTCACTGTTTTCTTCTTCTCTTTCATTCCCTTGAAATTTATCCTTTCTATCTCCACTTGTGTTTCTCCTTTTCTTCTGTTTCTTAGTTCCACTCTTCTTCCTTCCCCCTCTTTTGTTGCACTTTACTACTGTCTACCCTCTTTCTCCCTGCTTTTTCTAAATTAAAAAAAAAAAAAAAAAGTCTCTTCTTTTTGCTTTCTTTTCTATGGCTCCATTTTCCTGTACCTCTTTTTTCTTTTTAGTTATGTTTTTTTGTTTCTGCTTGATGCTGTTTCCATTTTTTTCTTCCTTTATTATTTGTCCTCCCATTATTGGTTGCTTGTTTGTTTATTCTGTGCTGTTTTCTTGTTTGTGTGTGTAGAGGTTTCTCCTCTTTCTGACCCAACAAAAGACAGGAAACATGCCCTATGGTCCAGCCACAGCCATACTCTTCCCTTTGAAGTCCCACCCACTGGGCAAGAATCAGTAACAGTTTCTATATTGTGTAATCAACAATAAGTAACAGCCAACACTAGCAAACCACACCCTAAACTGAAGCTGCACAAGTGGCAAATGGAAAACAGTGCACACGTCTACATTCTGTATCCACACCCACAATGAGACAGTTGGTGAAAGCCTAAGGATATACTAACATACTAAAATAAACTATATGCAAATATAATATACCACAATGTGTCAGAGATAGCAGAAGATTTTAGCTCACACAAAGAAACAAGAGAGAATGGCTCAAACAAATGTCCAAGATGCAGACCCAGAAAATGTTTGTTAGGAAAACAATGGAACTACCTGAGAAAGAATTTTAAAAGAATGATATTTAGGTATACCTTCAACAGAGTGAGAGAAAGATAGATGAAAGAAAGGATAATACAGAAAGAAAAAAAAAAAACTTGAAAAAGAATTTGAGAAACACTACCAGAACAAACAGATAAAATAAATGCAAAATTTGAAATATTACTAAGGTTCCAAATAGAAATATAGAAGAAGAATACTAAGAATTTAGAAATGGACAATACACTGAAAGGGCAATGGAGTAGATTTGAAGCAATGGTAGCCCAAATTAGTAAGCTTGAAGATATATCTTGAAATACTAGTATGCTAGAAGAAAACGCAGAAAAAAAAAAAAAAATGGAAAAAAGAAAGCTTAATAATTATATGGCATGCCACAAAGAGGAATAACTTACTGGTGATTAGAATTCCAGAACAGAAAGAGACAATAAAAAACACAGAGAAAATTTTCAAAGAGTTATTGAAGAAAACTTCCTTAGCATCATGGAAGATAATAAGATAAGCATACAAGAAACCAAATGAATTCCAAACAGGATAGATCACAAGAGAAGATCACCAAGACATATCATAATCAAACTTCCCAAAATTAAGACAGGGAAATATTCCTGAGAGCAGCATGGGAAAAATGAAAAGTAACCTACAAAGGAGAACCATTAAGACTAATCTCTTATTTCTGAGCAAAAACCATGTAGGCAAGAAAGCAGTGGGATGGCATATACAAAACTCTGAATGAAATAATTTGCCAACAAAGAATCTTATACCTAACCAAGATATTCCACAAATATGAGGGTGAAATTAGGATTATTCCAGACAAATGGAAATTAAAGAAATTTGTAATAACCAGACCAAATTTACAAAAAATACTAAAGGGTATTCTTTGGATTGAGAACCAACAACAAACAACAGACAACAACTTGTAATTGCCGGACATGACAACACTACCCAGAATTCAATCCAGATATAGAAATAGTCGAAGTAACCCAAACCTGTAAGACTGAAAATAGATAACCAGAGATATCAATTTATAATGAAGACAACTACAAAGTAAAAATAGTGAATAGTGTAGATTCAGGCCTTCCAAATGGTGAGGAAGGCAAGTAGATTTCAAGATAAAACAAGCTATTTTAAATGGAGGAAAAACTGACAAATCACAGAGTAACCTCAAAGAAAATGAATACATCTTCATATCGAAATTAAAAAGAGGAAAGTCAGAAAGATTCAGTAAACATTAACAAAACAGAAACGGAAAACAAAAAACTAAAAACCCACAAACAAAATGAACTCAATGAAGAAAATTATGTGGGAACAAAGAAACCAGTGGATGAACATGGAGAACATTAAACTAAGTGAAATTATTTAATCACAAAAAGACAAATATTGTACGAGACCACTTTTGTAAAAAGTTAAGAAAAGAATTTCTTGATAAAATAAGCATTCTATGATCCTTATATTGTTGTTAAGTGTCATCAAGTCAGTTCCAATTCATAGCCTGTGGGACAGGGGAATTATTCACAGGTTAGAAGGGTAGACACATGTCAACATAGGTGAGTGGACGGGCAATATACAATAAGAGGGAGTTTGGCATAAGAAAGATGGCAGTAGCAGGAGATTCAGGGAGTAGTACAAGACAGCGTTTAAGTGAATAGAGACAAATACTGTTAATTAATAATACATGGAGGGGATTGCGATCATTGCAATGAACAAAGTATACGATTTGTTGAATGTAAAATTTATGATCTGCTCTATAAACTGTCACTCAATTCACAATGAAAAGTTTAAAAATTAAAAAAGAAAATCAAAAAGAGACTAGACTAAAGTGGAGATACTTTTCCTTTTTCATAATACCACCATGAAACTCATTCCTTTTCAACTCCATTCCCAAGAATAAATCATACTTTTGAGTATTCAGAGACTTAAGTTAAATGTTAGTAACTGCTATTGTTGTGTGCCATCAAGTGGATTCCTTCTCATAGTGATCCTATACAACTAGAGTAGAGCTGCTCCATAATATTTCCTTATTCCCCTGGAGTCCTGGTGTGGCACTGTGGGTTAATGCCCCAGACTACAAAGCCATTTGAACTGCAAGGTAGGCAATTCAAGCTCACCAGCTGCTCCTCCAAAACCCTATAAAGGGTTGCTATGGGTCGGAACCAACGCAACAGCACTTCACAACAACAACAGCAACCCGTTATTCCCCTGGAAAATTTGCTAGTATGTTTCCTTTGTTTATTACTTTGGGGAGAGGTAGCGCAACATCAGACAGATGAGTACTTCCATAACAGAGGTAAAGAGATCAAGAAGAAAAAACAACTATTAACTAAGCATTGTAGTGCATGATTTTTCCAACTAGAATTATTAAAGAGATTAAGAGGAATGAGTGGTTGCATTACATGCAACTACCAGATATATGGTTACCAAAGAGGGAGGACATGAAACAGTGGACACTAGGAACATCAAGGTAGAAGGGCACAAGCGGAATGTGGGACCCTATCCAGAGAAGCAGTGACACCAGAGATGGAGGTAGAGATGAGGACATAGAGAGAGGGAGCAGCTGAGGACTCTAGACACATGGAAAGAGAGGGACTAAGTGCCACCAGCCAGGAGGCAGGCTTGCAGAGCGTGCCCTTTGGTTGTTTAAATTATTATATATTCCTGAGTGTTTTTATGTACATCCTCAATAACAACAACAACAATAAAAAAAAACAACAAAAAAACCAGAGGGAATGGAAGCAAATACTGTTGAATGATGATGCATGGAGGAGATTGTAATCATTGCAATGAAACGATGGTATAAAAGCCAATGTTCTCCCGTGTAAATGATCACTCAGTTCACACAGACACAAAAAAAGACCAATCACAAATAAATAAATTAAAAGCCATTCCATAAACAATGGAATACCATTGTTCAGAAAAGGGAAGTAATATTTTGGTGTAACTATCAGCCATTGCTCAAAAGTAATGTCAGCAGAAGAAATCAACCTTTCTTACTTGGGCTTCTTACCTAGACTACAGAACACACACACACCTGCACACACAGAAATATGAGTGACTGTTTTCACAATAATCTCAAGGATAGTACATAATTGCTGCTGCTGCTGCTGCTGTGTGCCGTGAAGTCGGTTCCGACTCATAGCAACCCTGTACAGGGTTTCATAGGCTGTAAATCTTTAGGTGAGCAGAAAGCCTCATCTTTCTCCCGCGGAACAGTTGGTAGTTTCGAACTGTTGACCTTGAAGATCGCAGCCTGATTCGTAACCACTATGCTACCAAAGCTCCTTAGTACATATCTAGTGCCAGACAAAATGTACAGGAGAAAAGTTAATTCATCACATAGATTTCTTTGAACACTGGGGCTTGATTCTCAGTTGAGAAAGGCTGGCAAAAGATGGACAAGACAATGGAATGCAAGAATAAAAGGTATAACACACAATTTTATAATAACAGTGATAAACAAAGGTATGTAAGAGGTTGCATAGGTAGATATATATGCTATAAGCATATGGGAATGTATATGAGAGTGAATGCACAAGCATATATAGACATATTTGTGGGCATGAGTATATATATATACTGGTATGTGCTGTATATATATTCATATGTACAATGAAGCCCATTGGGGACATATGGATACTTTCTTCTTGTTGTTGTCATTTGGTGCCATTGAGTCAGTTGCAACTTATAGTGACCCTGTACACAGTAGAATGAAAAGCTGCACACTCCTGTGCCATCCTCACAATTGTTAAATTTCAGTCCATTTACTGCCACAGTTCCAATCCATCTCATTGGGAGGGTCTTCCTCTTCTTTTGCTGACCCTCCACTTTACCAAACATGATGTCCTTCTCCAGAAACTGGTCCCCCCTGATAATATACTCGACATACAAAAGATAAAGTCTCACCATCGTAGCTTCTAAGGAACATTCTGGATGTACTTCTTCCAACCCGTATTTGTTAGTTCTTCTGGCAGTCCAGGTTATTTCTAACATTCTTCTCCAACACCCTAACTGAAATGCATCAATTCTTCTACACTCTTCCTTATTCAATGTCCAATTTTCACATATACATGAGGCCATTGAAAACATCATGGCATGAGTCAGGCACACCTTAGTCCTTAGACTGATATCCTTGTTCTTGAATACTTTAAAGAGATCTTTTGGAGCAGAGTTGATGAATGAAATACACCCTTTGATTGTTTGACTGCTGTCCCCATTAGCATTGATAGAGGATCCAGCCAAAATGAAGACTTTGACAAATTCAATCTTTTTTCCATTTATCTGGAAGTTATTTATTGGCCCAGTGGTGAGGATTTTTGTTTTCTTTACATGGAAGTACAACCCATACTGAAGGCAGAGGTCTTTGATCTTCATCAATAAGGATTTTAAGTTCTCTTCACGTTCAGCAAGCATGGTTGTATCATCTGTATTTTATGGTTGATTTTGTTAAGTGCTATCCAGTAGATTCTGACTCACAGAACCCAGTATAGGGTTTTGTTAATTAGTTTTCTTCTAATCCTAATGCTATGTTCTTCTTCATATAATCCAGTTTATCAGATTATTTACTCAGCATACAGACTGAACAAGTATGGTGAAGAATACAATCCTGACATACACCTTTCCTGATATTAAATCGTTCAGTATCCTGTTGTTCAGTTTGAAAGACTCCCTCTTGGTCTCTTGGTCTATGTATAGGTTCCTCACCAGCATAATTAAGTGTTCTGGAACACCCATTCTTCCCAATATTATCCATAATTTGTCATGATTGACAGTCAAAAGTTTATGCATTGTCAATAAGGCTCACATAAGCACCTTCAGTTATTCTTTGCTTTCAGCCAAGATCCATCTGAGGTCAGCAATGATAGCCCTCATTCCGTGTCACCATCTTAACCTGGCTTGAACCTCTGGCAGATCTCAGTGGAGGTACTGTTGAAGCTATTTTTAAATTATCTTCAGCAAAATTTTACTTGATTTCAATATCAATACTAATGCTATTGTCCAAAGAGTTCACCATTCCATTGGTTCTCTTCCAATCATTTGGCCAGGTAGATGTCTTCCAAATTTTTTGGCATAGATGACTGAGCGCCACCAGTGCTGCATCACTTTGTTGAAATATTTCTATTTGTATTTCTCAGAACCTTGTCCTTTGCCAATGCCTTCAATGTACCTTGGATTTCTTCCTTTAATAGCACTGACTCTTGATCATATGCTACCTCTTAATATGGTTGAATATTGATCATTTCTTTTTGGTATTCTGCATATTCCTTCCATCTTATTCTGATGCTTTCTTCATCATCCAATATTTTGTCCATGTTACGTGCCATCGAGTCGGTACCACTCATAGCGACCCTATGCACAACAGAACGAAACACAGCCAGGTCCTGGGCCAACCTCACAATTGTTGCCATTCTTGAGCCCACTGATGCTGCCACTTTGCCCCTCTACTGTACGAAACATGATATCCTTCACCAGCAACTCGTCCCTCCTGACAATATGTACAAAGTATGAGAGACA
>NW_006408579.1:9360223-9366876 GCF_000296735.1 Chrysochloris asiatica
TATTCACTGCCCAGCTCTCATATGCATATGATGTTATTGAAAATACCACAGCTTGGGTCACGCTCACCTTAGTCCTCAAGCTGACATCTTTGCTCTTCAACACTTTAAAAAGCTACTGTGCAGCAGAATTGCATAATGCAATACACTGTTTGATTTCTTGACTGCTGCTTCCATGAGTGTTGATAGTTGACAATGTCAATCTTTTCTCCATTGATTAGAATGTCGTTTATTGGTCCAGTGGTGAGGATTTTTGTTTTCTTTACATTGAGATGTAATCTATACCGAAGGCTGTGCTCTTTGATGTTCATCAGTAAATGTTTTAATTCCTCTTCACTTTCAGCAAGCAAGGTTTTACCTTTAGTAAAACTTTACTCACATGGGATATCAAAGATATTGTCCCATGATTTCCTCATTCTGTTGGGTCACTTCTCTTTGGAATGGGCACAAATATGAATCTTTTCCATTCAGTTGGCCAGATAGTTGTCTTCCAATAGTGCATGTTGAAGCTTGAATTTTTTCTTCAGTTCCCTCAGCTTGAGAAATGCTGGGCATGTTTTTCACTTTGGGTTTTCTAGCTACAGGTCTTTGCACATTTTGTTATAATACGTGATTTAGCTGCCCTTTGAAATTTTCTATTCAGCTCTTTTAGCTCATTTTTTCCCCATGTGCTTTAGCATATCCACTCTAGAGACCAAGTTTCAAAGTCTCTTCTGACATCCATTTTGGTCTTTTCTTGTTTCTTGTCTTCTTTGCATTATTCCTATATGATATTCTAGATGTCATCCCACAACTCTTCTGGTCTTTGGTCTTCAGTGTCTAATGCATCAAATTTGCTTTTTAGATGATCTCTAAGTTCAGGTTGGAAATTTGCAAGGTCATATATTGGCTCTAATGGAATTGTTTTAATTTTCTTCAGCTTCAGCCTGAACTTGTATATAAGCAATTGATGATCTGTTCCAAATTCTGCCCCTAGCTTTGTTTTGGTTGATGATATGGAGCTTTTCCATCATCTCTTCCCAGAGATGTAATCAATTTCATTTCTGTGTATTACATCTGCTGAGGTCCATGTGTATATTCATCTTTTTAGTTGTTTAAAAAAGCTATTTGCAATGAATAAGTCATTGGTCTTTCAAATCATGGGATCTCAAGCCTCTTTTCTATCATCAAGCTATATTTTCCAACCACTGATCCATCCTCTTTCTTTCCATTCTTTGCTGTCCAATCACCAGTAATTATCAATACATCTTGATTGCGTGTTTGATAAATTTTGTGCTGAAATATTTGGCAGAATTCTTCAATTCTGCAATTTCATTATCACTGCCTATAGTAGTTGCTACATAAATTCAAATAATAATGGTATTAACTGTTCCTCTTTATAGACATATGGATATTATCCTATCACAGACAATATTGGACTTTCAGATAGATCTTGAATTGTGCTTTTTGATGATGAATGTGACAGCATTCTTCTTCAAGTTGTTGTTCCCAGCATAGTAAATTATATTATTGTTAGAGTCAAAACACCCAAAACCAGCCCATTATACCTCTCTAATGTCTAAGATATCGATCTTTATGCATTTCTTTCATTTTTGACAACTTCCAATTTTCTTATATTCATAATTTGTACATTCCATAATCTGATTATTAATGGATGTTGCAGTTGTTTCTCTTCATTTTGATTTGTACCCCATCAACTAAGAATGGTTCTGAAACTTTATTCCATTAACATCATTATGGTCAACTCTATATTATGGGACAGCTCTTTCCCAGTCATATTTTGAGTGCCTTCCAACCTGAGGGTCTCATCCTGTGGCACTATATTTGACAATATTCAGTTACTATTCAAAACATTTTCATCTTCTGGCACTAAATCTGACAATATTCCATTGTGATTCATAAGTCTGTCTCTCCTTCTTCCTAGTCTTAGTCTGGTAGCTCAACTGAAACATATCCACAATTAGAGACCCTGATGGTATTTAAAATACCAGGGGAACTGTTTCCAGCATAACAGCAACATGCAAATCACAACAGTGCAACAAACTGACAGACCAGTGGTGGCTAGATATTTCTAAACATACAAACATATTCAAACACTTTGAATAATTAATTACTAAGTTTGAAGGTTCAGGATCATAGTCTCATGGGGCAACTAAGTCAGTTAGTATAGCTTAGTTCATAATGATAATGTCCTACATCTCTGCTTGGCAATTAGCATTGTGTTTTAAAATTGATCAGAACCATCTAAGATACAACTATAGGTCTCTTCCCATTAAGAGGAAAAAAGAGAGCAAAGGAAACCAAAACTGAAGGAAGAAATTAAGCCATAGAACTAATTGCCCACATGGACACATGTGCTAATATCAGAACTATTAACCATTATAACCAGGACATAAGAGAAGGTCCAATTTGGAACAAGAGAAAAGCCCAGAACAAAACTCTTATTCAAAAAAAGATCAGACTGACATGTCTTATAGAGACTAGAGGAACCCATGAGATTATTTCCCTAAGATACCCTATTAACCATGAGCTTAACTCACTCCCAGAGATCTCTTTTCTTCTAAATAATAGATTGGCCTATAAAACAAATAGTAATATCCATGAGGAATGGCTTCTTTAAACAAACAAGTATATTAAAACAATTGTCAAGTAACATGAAAGCAGAGATGGCAAGGAGGGGCTGGGAAGTTGGATGGATGACAATGAGGTAGGCAGGCAGGCAGTATGGTGAGAATGCTGACACATTGCAGGGATTGTAAGCAATGTTGCTTAACATTTTAGGTATTAGTGGTTGAATGGGAATGGTATTTTCTTTCCAAACTTTCACCTAAACACACACACACACCCATATATATATAAAGTTGGAAAGGACAAGTGTGGAAGTCATTACAAATAAACTTTGTAAGGGACAATATGGTCTGCATATGTGAAGGTAGAGTACTCAGCAATTTCCAAATATGGGCAGGGACTGGAAATACGCTGGTATGCCCAAAAGATAATGTCAGGATGAGAAGAGCCAGAGGTTTAATCTAAGGATATATAAGTTTAACATGCCATTTTCTGATACAACAAGAAATAAAAAGGAAAATACTATTTTTATTATCTGGAAGTATTGGATCATTAGAAAGTTAATTTTCTAACTGGTTTTCCTATCATTCTTATGGTTTAGTTCTTTACAGATGGATTTTTACATTTCAAGATCAGTAAAAGTAACAATAAAATAGACTTCAGTATATACAGAACCTATCCATAGCCAATAATAGCAGAATTATATTGTAAGGTAGCACTAAAGACCTGCAAGAAAACCTTTAATTACTGACAGATATTGTCAAGCCTGGAGTCCTGGTGTGGCACTGTTAGTCAATGCACCAGACTGAAAAGCCTCTTTGAACTTTAAGGTTGGCAGTTTAACCTCACCAGCTACTCCTCAGAAACCCTACATAGTGACATTATAGGTTGGAACCAATTTGATGATACTTAACAGCAACAACAACGTTGCCTAGCCTGAAATGGGACAATACCATTGATAACAAAATTGACATTTCACTTTTCAGCTAAGAATCTGGTTTCTTACCACTAAATGAACATAAAACTGAACATTGTCAAAGTACAGGAGAGTTGACACTAATTCACACATTTTTTAGATTCTTTTCTAAATACGCTTGCTCTTTGGCTTGCAGTAGCTTTCAGATGATATTTAAAGTGATGTCTGAGCGCTCTGTGGTCACTATGACAGTTTATACTAGAGGATCATGGCTTGATTCCAAGGCTGAGAATTTTCTGTTTTATAGTCCTAACACCTCCTTGCTTTTCAATTATAAAAATCTCCATTTCCTCCCTTATGAATACAATCTAGATATGTAAGGAATGTTCAGAATGAAAGAAAGATTGGATAAGAAACTAAATCTTGTCATAGATTTTTGAGACAGTTCTCCAGTTAACTGTCCATCAGTATGGGAGCAGAAATCTGGCTGAGTTATCAAATGCTGTCACCATGTGTCTTTCAATTAAAGGGACACAAAACCATGAAGTTCACTGAATTAAGAGGATTTACATGAGATCCTTACTCAAATGGATACTAAATACCCACCTGAGATTTTCAAAGTAGTTCCTAGGTAATAGAGAAACAAAATTGTCTTCTTTCTCACAGGGGTGAAAAATTGTTGAAATGTAAGAGAAAATTGTAAATGGCACTCCAGAAAGAACAAAACCAAAAACAAATTTGAATGAATTAAACTCCCAAGTCTTATTTTACTGAATGACGAATCTAAAGGAATAATAAGTGGTTGCTTTTTTGTTTTAAAGTGGTATAATATCATTCTCCCCTTCCTTCAAATTATCTGAAAATATTTTCGAAATCTAAATTCAATAAAGCATGGCTTTGGAAGAAAACTTCTTCCAAATGTCTAGGTGACATAATGAATCACTGATTAAATCTCAGTTTTTCCATCCCCTTTCAAATCTGGTGCCAAAGTTTGATTGACATAAAAGGAAATGACTTTGAAATGCAATGTCCACTCACATTGTGTTATTGGTTCTGGTGGCAGCTGTGAGTTAGCCCTTGTTTATGGTGACCACCCCTTGCCCCCATGCACAATGGAGTGGAACTCTGCCCAGTCTCTGCTCTTCCCATGATCAATTGTAGAGAGTTGTTTTACATAGGGTTTTCATTGACTGATTTTTTTGGAAGTACATCACCAGGCTTTTCTTTCTAGTTAATCTTAATCTGGTAACTCTGCTGAAGCTTGCTCAGTAGCATAGCAACACACTAGCCTCCATTAACACATGAGTGTGCTTGGATATGTGGTGCGTTGTTCAAGTATACAATCCAGTTCTTCCACATGGAAGGCAAAAATTCTACCACTATCCTCCCCATACAAAACCCCTATTCTACTTTGTCCATTAGAACTCTGGTACAGTGTTGCTAGCCAATGTGGACTGCCCTCAACACAACATGTACCTAGAAATAGAACTGCAAGTCATTTGGAAACTGAGAATTTTTGTTTTATTTTAAAGAAAGTCTGCCTTGAATGTGTTTATTTATTGATTTATTTTTCTATTTGGGAGTATTGGTGGTAATGTTTTACAAAGCATATATAGTTTATAATCTGTGTAGTTTACATACAACCCATTCCACCATCTCTTCTATAACTTTGAACTGCGTATTTGAGCTGCATCTTTTTAAAACAACTGTATGAGATCATTGTTGTTGATGTTGATTAGTGCCATCAAGTCAATTCTGACTCACAATAACCATTTATAGGGCCAAGTAATGACTAGCGAATTGGACCTGTTGGCATTGCAATTCAAACCAAGCTTCCGGTCCAGTGATTACCCTACAGTGCCACACTGGGATTCCATGAGATAATTATGAGAAGCTTTTATGAGGGAGCTTCAAAAATATCTGTATGAAAAAATTATATATGGCCATGATGAACTTGTAGGAGGGGGCTTCAAAAAGTTTTGTGTAAAAATCCCAGTTTTCTATCAAATTTTTTAGGCCCTACCTCATACTTCTCACCCTATATTCCAAGTAGATAAATTGGTATGTGGACCAAACCAAAGTAAGAGTCAGAAGAGAATATGCATTCTAATAGCTCTTATACAGTTTAGCTCCTAGGTCAGTTGTGCTGACTGAAAAGTTCTGAAGCCACTTAGAAAAGCAGTTTATTTGTGACTTTGTTTAAGCTTTGGAGATCAACTTGTTTATTTTTTCTTTGCCTCATTTAGCTCTTTTATATGGTCATTAATAAGTCTTTCAAATTTTCATTTCAAAATGACATTTTGAAACTGAGATTCCAAATAATGGATGTAAGACTAATTACAAAAATTCTACATTTAGCACAAACTAGTGCATATGGCGATAATAGCCCAATATTTTAGAAAGTGCCAATTTGCTAAAAATAGATAAATATGGGGGTTACTTCTGGAATTAAGTTGAGAACTTTCACAATGATTTGAATAATGTCAAAGAATAGCATTTCTCTGATATAAATCCAAAGAAGACAAATGAGCAGGAGAGAACAGAGACCCTTCTAAGACTATCATCCTGAGACACTCTATAAAACTTAGAACTCAGCCTATCCCCAGAGATCACCTTTTAGTGGAACAACAAAGTGCCACACAAAATAAAGCATTTTACCTATAAGATTGATGCCCCACTTAAAAGCCCTCAGTATGTGTGCAAAAGATCAACATTTTCTCAAAAGCAAAGATGAGAAGATAAGCAGGGAAACTTGAGTAGTGGAAAGGGGAACAAACTGACCAGCATGCTGGAACACTGTGAGATAATTATCACTGTGTGATAAATATAACTAATGTCACTGAACAGTATGTGAGGAAACTCAAATGGAATATTAACTTGCTGAGTGAACTTTCATCAAAAAATCAAGAAAACATGAACCAAAAAAGAGTCCAGTGGAGATATTTTATACCCAATATTTTGCCCAATTCTTTTACAAAATCTCATCCCATGAAGTTTCGTGATGTATTGCATTGGGCAAATCTGCTGCACAGGAACTTTTTAAAGTATTGAAGAGCAGAGATGTCAGCTTGAGGACTAAGGTGCACCTGACCCAGGCCGTGGTGTTTTCAACAGCCTCATATGGATGCGAAAGCTGGACAGTGAATAAGGAAGATTGTAGAAGAATTGATGC
>NW_006408579.1:9367186-9378793 GCF_000296735.1 Chrysochloris asiatica
ACAACAACAACAACAACAACAACAACAACCTGAAATCCACAGCCACGGAGTTAATTCTGATACACAGTAATACTAGAACAAAGTAGAACGGTCCCATAAGGTTTCGAAGGTTGTAAACTTACAGAAGCAGACTGCACATCTTTCTCTTGTGGATCGGCTGGTGGGTTAGCAAAACTACAACATGTCAAATCAGCAAAAATATAAGCTAGGTAGTATTCCCCTTAGACAGGTGATACTTGTTACACTTAAATTTCTGCAAGAGAGTGAAAACCAGTGTTTGTCATCTCCGTGTATGGAAATTTGATTAAGATAGTTGTTGTTAAGTGCTGCTGAGATGAGTGACTCATAGCAAACTTGAAATTTCCAAGGAGCTGCTGGTGGGTTCGAGCCACCAACCTTGAGGTTAACAGTCCCATGTTTATCCTACAGTGTGGTAAATGAGCTTTTTAAATGCAGGACCCCAGAAAGAAAGTCGATGAATTTCTACTGTTGAGGTTTCCAGATCTATTCTGATTCTTTTTGTCTTCACTAGTCAGCTTCTTAATTTCATGAGAACTCTAATTTCCTTTCAATAGTAAGAATCTATAAAAACAACCACAGTGACCCCCATGTATGTCAGATTAGAACCCTGCTTCCTAGGGTTTTCAATGACTAATTGTTTTCATCAGTCCTTCCCTCTGTAGCAGCTCCAGGTGGACCTTTTGGTTAGCAGCCAAGCACATTAACCGTTTTGTGACACTCAGCAGTACTTTCTTATAATAGATCACTTTTATAAGGCCAAGCCTGGTGGCACAGTGGTTAAAATGTCCAGCTGCAAACCAAAGGGTTTGTGGTTTAAACTCACCAGCTGCTCATCAAGAGAAAGATGTGGCAGTCTGCTTCTGTAAATATTTCAAGCCTTTGTCCTATAGGGTCCCTATGAGTCAGAATTGACTAGATGGCAGTGAGTTTGGTTGGATTTTTGAAGTTGGTTTCTGTTACTTGTAACTAATCAAAGGATACTTAAATACAATAAATGTATGTGTGTGTGAGAGAGAGAGAGAGACAAAGAGAGAGACAGGTGGCTAGAGTAAAGAGTTAAAGGGGTTACAGACACTTGTTGTTGTTGTTGTGAAGTGCTATCAAGTCAGTTCCGACCCATAGCAACCCTGTATAAGGTTTCTGAGGAGCAGCTGGTGAGCTTGAACTGCCGACCTTGCAGTTCAAATGGCTTTGCCATCTGGCGCATTAACCCACAGCGTCACACTAGAACTCATAGCCAACTATAAATAAAGATATAATTGTTTCCTTCAGACACCAAGTTATTTCCAAATTTCTAGTTAACATTACATACCTTTCTATTGCAGTCTACAAAAGCTCTCTTATCTGTACCCACTCCTCACTTACTGATATGGTTAGGTTCCAAAGAACAGATTATTATGAGAAATCAGTTTTATGACCACATAAGAATGAGGATCATCACATCAGATCACAAAATGGAGGATGACTACATCGTTACATAATTTTAAAAAATTGCATCAAACTTTGAAACTACTAAAAATTATGGTCCAGTCAAATTGACACATTACCTTAACCTTGCAGTTAGTGTTATTTATACCTTACATCTCCATAGCAGACAAATGTCATTAATGCACAAAATAGCTAGAAAGTAAATTGTTTACTTTAGTCATAAGTAAAAATTTCAGATAACAAGATAGTTGATAAGTGAGGAATAGGTTGAAAAGGGTTTTTCCAAACTACCTTGATAATAATTAATGTTAGACTTTTGGCAACTACGAAAATCAGAATCTCTAGGACAAACTCGATCCATTAATTACACTTGCAAATACTGTCAAATATTACCCATATATTAAAACTTCTGTTTCTTTGGGTTGCAGATTTCCATAGTTAAATCAAAATTTTATGTTTTCTTATTTTATTAAATTTGAAACATATTCGAAACATAACCAGGGACACAGGAGAACTGAGAACTTGAGTGATTAGGAGATTAATCATGGTATTTAGAGTTTAGTTAGATAAAGTTCCAAGATACCACTTCTTCTGATGGAGATCAATTCCTATTCAGTTGAGAAACTTTCAAATTGTTATTGAAATGGTGCTCAGGTAACAATCTTTGAAGACTGTGCTTTTCCCCAACCATAATGCATTCCCATTTCAGTCTCCCAACCAGTCCCCCACTTCCATTCTTTTGCTTGACTGGGCTCTCATGTGATTGATATGAGCACAGCATGCCTAATAATCTTAGTACTGAGAATGCAGTTTGGAGGTGAACTGGGGATAGAGATGAGAGGAGAAGCAGAGACTTAACACAGGGAAAAAGGAAACGATCTAAATAAAGAAAGGGACACTAAAATAGAAAAAGGAGAAAAACACACAGAAGATATTTCTGACGAAAATGAATTGATCCATGGGATCTTATGAAAAGTTGAATGAATATTTACTTATCTAAATTCTGTTAGTGAAATTTTCAAAGGTAATGGTCAAGATATATGAAGGTAAGTCAAAGGCATTGTTTAAAAAAATCAGAGAAGCCTTTATTAAAGAATAATATAAAAACATAAAGTTATTTTTTTCTCAACCTATCCTCCATCTAGGTCTGAAGGCAAAGCTTCCACTTCTCTAACCCTTTCTATGTATCCATCAAAACGGAATTTTGGGCTTTCTTGAAGGACTTAGACTGTGTTCCTTTTCAATGTTCTTTGAGTTTGTGGGACAAAAAGTAGTCTGAAGGTGCAAGATCAGGGCTTCAAGATAAGGTTTCCAAATAAAATTCTCATAGAACAGCCCTTGTTACCTTCAAGGAATAAACAGATACATTGTTATGATGAAAAAAAAAATTGGTTCAACTTTAACCACCAATGCAGTCTTCCATGTCCTTAATACTTTTTCATAATAAGCCTTCATAATTACTCTGTGTCCTTTGAGAAAATCTATCAAGATAACCCTTTTGAGATCCCAAAAAAACAAGTGCCATAACCTTCTGAGATGACATCTCTGCCTTGAATTTAACTGGCCCAGCAGATCCCCTCAGAAGCCACTGTTTTGATTGGGCATTTTTTTGAAGTCACCATAATGAGAATAATATAAGTGTATTACTGAGAGAATTTGTCTATATCCATCCACTGGTCACAAAGCTATGTTTAAATATATTATGTTTGGAATAAACCCATGAATGTGTGAATTGGAAGCCTAGTAGCAATACTGTTTGACTTACCCTCACACTATGCTCCCATTCATTAGCATGGCTGATATTCACTCTGCAGAGAACAGAAGAGGAGGGATGAAAAAAGAGAATGTATATGTTTTGTACAGAGAACAAGTGTGCATCTTTGTATTGCTCCATGAAAATTTTAGATCTTAATTTGTACATTTCCTTGATCAGTGTTGTATTACATTTGTAAAACGTTAATCACTTTATTTAAGCCTCAGCGCAACCTTATTAAAAAGGCAAGGCAGGATTTGGATGGCTCTTTTTATGTGCCCCACTATACAGATGAATAACTGAGGGTCAGAAAGATTAATTTACTTACCCAAGATTACACGACAAGCAATTAGCAGAACCAGGTCTAGAACCCAGGGTAAGGGTTTATTCTATACAAAGACATGAAACAGGACATTAAAACAAACAACATCTAATAAGTATGTACATAATTAGGTTAGGGTCACACTCCCATACTAAATCCCAAACTGACCACAAGAGTGCCACTTTGATGTAAGCAGACAGGAGAGAATGAACCGTAACTTTGAAATTATGGGGAGCTCCAATAGAGTTCAGAGTGCCAATACAAAAAGCTGGTTCTAAGTATATATACAAGAATGGTCTTCTATCTCAAAATAATCTCCCCTAGTGATTCATCAAGTTGATCCCTACACAGATATTTATTTTCAATCTACCATGCATTAAAATGTAAAACCCCTGTTTTGTCTAAAATATCTATTTGGAAGGTTGGAGGGTATATTCTTTCTCTTAAAATTCTCCTTCAATACTGTCCCTCATTAAATATTAGCACAAACTTGCACTACTTAATCTGAAAAAACACTGCTTGGACTTAAGGAGAAGAAACTAGGATAAGGAAACTCAATATAAAAGTAATTGGTGGCACTGAACAAGTTATCAAAGAAAGGGGTCTTTTCTTTGAGGAAGCCCAAGCAAACCTATCCAACTTCAGCAGTTGAAGACATACTGCACCTACAAATTATTTCACCTTACTGTTCTTCTCAAGCTCATGCCAATTCAATCACACACAAAAAAGTATTACTTAAAAACCTGGCAAAGGGTATTTTCATGGAAAGCTATGGTTGCAGTTTACCCCGTATTGGGCAGGATAAACCTACTTTCAAATTAAAATCCCTTCAGTATAGGAAAAACACAACTGACCTGATTCTCATTTATTTAGCAGATATTTGAGGAACTGTTTACCACCTCCCTCCCTTTACAATCATATAAGATTTCTCCTTGTGAAATATTGGTATGTGGCTACTTCGGTGGGAAGGAAAGAAATATGAATCAAGGTAAAATTAATTCTTGGACACGTGCTCCTGAGCACAGACCATCATTGTATACATTTTCTTAAAGTTCATATGATCAGTGAAAAAAATCAGCTAAGAGTAGCAAGACATTGGATCAGAGCCTATGTGCAGTAGTTGTGAAGCAAAGCAATGAGGACAAGCATCTGGAATCTAGAAGGAAGGAAGGGCATGTGAATATCCAAAATGTGATGACCATGTGCCTACACTGAAACTCTGCTAACCTCAAATGGCAGAGCTAGCACACTAGCCAGTCAAGAAGGAGGACATTCAAGGAAGTTTTCAAGTAGGTACCAGTTAATGGTAGTTTGGAGAATCATAGTCTATAAGTAGGCTCACTCTATGCCTTTTTTCACCAAAAGCTGATGGCTGTCATGCCTACAGTTCAATAACGAGAATCAAGGATGATCAACTTCACTTTACAATTTGATGTCAACAGATTAAAAACAAAAATACACCAGCAATTCTATCCTTTTGGACATGCCATACCTTGTAGAAGGACTTGCAAACTCAGTCCTGTACACTTAACAGACAAATGACCCACAGTTAGAACCAATTACTTTATGTAGTAAGTGTCATGCACTGGAGATTCAAAACAATAAATAAGATTCTGTCTTTTCTCTCTAACAGCAAGTCTGGATGTTGCATTATATTTTTATATCATATAATAAATGCTATAATAGTAATAGTACAAAAAATAAAACTGTGGCAAGCAAGGTTGAAGAAAGCTTAAGAAGGCAAGGAAGATTTCAAAAATCTAACTCTTGCAGGAGAAATAAAAATGTTCAATAATGAAACAGAACTATAATGTGGGCAAAGAGTACAGCATGAGTAATGGCATCAAAGTGTGAAATGTGACATTATTTCATAAGGTGAGAAGCAGGGGGTGTTAAGGATGACATAGGAAAGGTAGACAAGAGTAGAACTTGTCACGCTAAGGAGTTTGAATTTTATCTTATGCTTAACAGGGAATCACTGGATAATTTTAATAGGGAAAATAAAACCAGATATGTGTTGGGTAAAAATAATTCTGGGGTTATGTGCAAGGAGAATTGGAGAAGAGCAAAGTGGAGTTAGAGAGTCCAAATAGGAGGCTATGACTTTTGTCTAGATGGGTAACAATAATGGTCTAAATATGGTTATTCATAATGGAAGTAAAAATCAGAGGATAAATTAAAAATATTTTAAACTAAAATCAAAGTAACTGGATGGGGGTTGAAAGAAAGGACTATGGTGAGGATTAATCCCAGGTCCTTTAGAGTTTGGAATCCTGGGTGGATAATGTTACAGCAATAAGGGTAGAAAGTTTGAAGGTAGACCAAGTGTAAGGCAAAACAGAAGATACGCAGCTTGATTTTGTATAATGAACTTGGGTTTCTCTGAAGCATCCAGACAAATTTCTATGGGTCTTGGCCAAGAGAGATGTCTGGTCCACAGGTGGTTAAAATATTGGCTTTATAGATGATATAATTTAGGGTTAGTATGTAGAATGTAGAAACAGATGAAGATCATTAGACAGGAGATCATTAATATTTTGGTGAGAATACAGTGAAACAAACCAGCCAAAGAGCTAGAGTAGTACCTGAGAGGCAGGAGAATGAAGAGAGTTGTCATGGAAACCAAGAAAGGAGAGATTTGGGATTGAATAAAAATGCCAAAGATATATCAAATAAATGCAGACTGAATAATCATTGGGTGTGTTGTCTTTTTCAGAACACAAATCAATGGAATTATGGAATAGAAGACTTATTAAAATAGATGGTACAGTGAATGGGGAGTGAAGATGAGAAAATTAGTGTGGAAAGCAGTACTTACACAGACTTTCTTCTAAAAGGAAGGTGAGACAGATCAGTACAGAGATGGGGACACAGAGTTAAGAGTAGATCCTTTAAGATAAAAGAAAGAAGAGCATATTTATAGGCTATGTGAGGATGAAATCTCAAGAGAAAGTAGGCAAAGATGGAGTAAGTTCTGTGGGTAAAACCAAGGGATGGAGCAAGAGCACAAGCAGTGAACTCAACACTTGACTAAAAGAAACTGATCTCTAACAGAAAACAGACACTGTAGGAACGTAAAATTCCTAGAAAGATGGCAAGTCTATGTCAAGTCTCATATTGAAAATCTTAAGGGAAAAAATGGTTTGTTGCATTTGCATTGATCTTTGTTTTTACATCAATTATATTTAACCTTTTACAGGTAAGCAGGTGTTTTAGTTTTGTTTTAAATCCTTATTGTACATGAGAACAGGAAAGCCCAACTGTGATTAATCCAAGATCAGATTCAATAAGTGATACCAAGTAGGGATTCTGAACAGTGCTCCTCCCAACACCCCAAAGAATACTGTAAAGGTCCAATTAGAGTAGTGCATAGGCAATAGCTTAGAATTTGGAAAGGGAGGATTCATACCCACAATCACTTTTTTGGTTGACACAAAACACTTCTTGAATATCTCTATCACAATTAACAAGGAAGTACATAGTTAAATGCAGAGCCATTTCTTGAAGTGACCTGATTGCGTATCCTTTGAACTGTTAATGGTGAAAGGTTTAAGCTTGCATTACCTTATCAATACTATGAACAAGGGTAACAATTGGTTAGTACATATGTTCTATTGCATGCATGCAGATAAAGCACACAGCCCTTGTCATCTTGCTGTTGTTGCTGTTAGGTGCCTTGAGTTGTTACCTACTCTTAACAACCCTATGCACAACAGAACCAAACATTGCCTGGTTCTGTACCAACCTCACAATCATTGCTACGCTTGAGCCCATTGCTGCTGTAACTGTGCCCATCTCATTGGAGGTCCTCCTCTTTTTTGCTGATCCTACACTCTACCTAGCATGATGTCCTTTTCCAAGGCTTGGTTCTCCTGATAATATGTCCAAGTGCCCAGCAAAAATTCTTATTTCAGCCCCAGGCATAATACTGACAATTTCACTAAGAACGAAGACCCTAAAACACATGCTTTCTCAGAGGTGCCCTTTACAAGTAGCATGAAAGGTTTCTTAGTTTTGCCAGCTCAATAAGAGAGAACTTAACCCTGCATTTTCTTATTCCAGGCTTTCTCAGTGTGAGTCAGAGGGGAAAAAAAAGAAAACAGTTTCACAGACTGTCAGCAGGAGAGAGAGCAAGGCTCATTGTATATGCACCCTGGCATGGATAGAAGCAATTACAAAATCACTAGAAATGAACACATTTCTACATGAATTTTTTACACATACCAATACATTTTCTAAGTTCTCAGCAGGTCCAGATAATATGTCAGGGGCAAAAAAAAAAAAAAAAAAAAATGGCTCTTTAAATAATATATTTTCCTTTTAAATATAGAAATATGTGAAGGCAATTGCCATTAAAAACAGAAAGAAAGAACAGTTTCAATTTTATTACGTATAGAATTGCCTTCATTTAATTAATTCACTTAATCCCTAGGTGGCACTGGGTGTGGCTCAGGCCAATTTAGAAGGAATCCAATTTATCACTTGGAAAAATTGTCTGCATTGAGCGAGCAACAAGGCGACATCTTTCCACACTTTTCCTATACTAAAAGGAAAAGACGCAGTGAGGTTGGAATTCTAAAACACAGATCACACTCTGAGATAAGAATTATTTATCATATTGGGGGGGAGGCTACCGGGGGGCACTATTTGCTTTCATGGTGTTCTTTACACTTCAATTATAAGCAGGTCATTATTTTTAAACAAAGGACACTCCTTGCAGTTTTCTTGCTTTGTGAGCACAGAACACACCTTGCAAGTTTTTCATCATCTACAATATACATGGTAATTAAGCTATTTAAAGTAAGTCCCAAGGTATTTGAAAATCATAAGCCAATTAAATCTCAGTGGATTATTTTATTTTATTCCTCCTTTGCCTGCCTCACTTCTATCTCTTCTTAACTGCTGTAATAATCTGTGGTGGTGACTAATGATTAATACAGTTCACTTATGCTTTCTTCTTGTCCATTGGCAATGTATTACAAGTTAGAAATCCAAGATTGCTTCTTTATGCTGCTCAAGTGGAAGAGGAAGGAAGTGCAGGCCCTCCAACCCCCTCCCACATTTCTGCTGGATTTCATGGGTGTGGCAGAGTTTAGACATTTGCAGGCTTCTGCCCTTATTTTATTCCCTGTTCAGGACTAGGGTGAAGAATAGATGTCAAAAGAAGGATGGTCACCAGTGGATTTTGTCATGAATGATATAGGATCATTTCACCCACAAGCAGGAGACATGTGTGAGACATAGCACTTATGCTCTATAAATACCAGTGTAGTATGGAGCCCACACCCATAATACACCATTTCCTTCAGTCTGATTTAATGTTATGCTACATACTGACTTATGTACAAGATATGCAACAATGATATTATAGAATACAGTACTACTTCATTCGTAAGTACCTATTAATAAAATGTATGAGTAAAATAGGACAATTTTCATACGTTTCATTTCCTCTCTTGCATATGAATTATGCTACAACACAAGAAGGTATGTGGACACCATACAGAGTACATCCATGACTTTATGTGCGTGAAATATGCAGAAGCATAGACATTTACATGTAAAATCCTACAACTCCCTAAATGCATATTTCAGCTTCATTACTTAGTATATCATCTTGATGAGATAAAACCTGAGTGGAGGCCAAAAACGAAAAAAAAAAAAAGCTAAACCTATTGCTGTGAAGTAGATTTTGATTTATAGCAATTCTATAGGACAGAGTAGAACTGCTCCATAGGGTTTCAAAGCATGTAAATCTTTAGGAAGCAGACTGCCACATCTTTCTCCTATGGATCAGCTGGTGGATTCAAACCACCAACCTTTCTGTTAGTAACAAGCACTTAACCACTGCATCACCAGGGCTCATTGCCAGGTTAAAGCTGCTGTCTTCATTTTGGAAAAGGAATTCCTTTAGCCCCAATTCCTCTTCTATAACTCATGCTTAGTCTCCTTTGTCAAAAAAAAGATGTGTGTATACTTGCATGTGGATAAGTAAGGTGGGAATAAGTTGTAAACTGGCATATTTTCCTATCCAAAATGAAAAAGCTTTTTTAATGAACAGCATTGGCTTCCTTGGGGCTCCGCCTTCTTAAATTTTATCTCCCTGATTCACCAGTGGGGTAACCTCAGAACGTTTCTTTAAACAGTGTTGTGAACCCAGACACCTGTATCTACTGCGTTTGTATATTAAAATGAAGGACGATAAGGTTAAGGAATGTCCTGGTTTGAAAAAATGAACCAATGGAAGCATCAATCTCTGGAACCATAAATCAGTTTTGGAAGTGCTGCAAGTTAAGTCACTCCACATCCATACACAAACCACACGCACAATCCGGGGTGTCTACTGCTTTAGTTATTTATTTAATTTTCACCTTGCCTCTTCACCCATTTCTCTGACATTCTGCCGCTGTCTCTTTCTCCTTCGGCCTCTCTCCCCACCCCTCCCTTCCAGGGCGCTGGCTAAATGTGCAAGGCTGACAGCCTGCTTCTTCCCCACTCTCTTTCACCCCCCTTGGATTCAAGGAGTGTATTACAAATTGCCCCATAACCAATACCTGTCTAGGAAGAACGTCCAAATCCGATCACTTGCACCCCACCCCTAGGGCAATCAATCTGCAAAGGGCTTTTTGGACCAAGACAGTCCCTTCTCCACGCGCGCGCACGCGTGCACACACACACACACACACACACACACGTGCACACACACACACACACACACATGCACACAGACACACACACACTCACCCATATCCACGCCCATTTTTCTTCTTAATCTTCCCTAAAATCTTTCAAACGTGTTCCAACAAATGTTTGAAAGCTTCATTGGGAAAATATCACCGCACTGTTGATTGCTGCGGAATTCCTCATTCCTTCTGACCCACACCCCAATCAAGTTTCTAAAATGTCTTTCAAGAAATAAGTGAGCAATTTGAAATGGAAGAAAAACCTGGGCAGTGGGAGGAGGAGACTCAGGGTCTTGCTAATCTTGTGTGTGTCCCTCTTCTTGATGAAGTCACCATGCTTTTTATTTAGAATGTTAGTACGTCTCTGACACTGACAATTCCCGAAAAGATGCAAGGAGATGGGAAAAGAGAAAAATCCCTGGTTTCCAACAGGTAACACCCGGCTTGTCTTTCCCATCCCATCCCAGCTCAAAGCTCCTAGGGGCGTGGTCCACCCTCTCCACCGACCAGCTAAAACACAATCGGCTACCGATCTTAGGAAGGGAATTTTACCATACAACACTGTCAGTATCTCTCCCTGTCCTACTGTTTTTAGGTTTTCTTTAAAAAAATAAAACAAAATTCAAATCACAGTTTCATTCATTCATTGAAAAAGGAAATAATTAAAAAAAAAAAAAAACCTTCACATATTTTCCCATAAATACCCACGCCCATTCAAAGCTCATGCATGTATGAAATAAGGTATCTCCCGCAGCACATGTGAGAAAATTGTACGACAGAACTAGCGATACTCAGACCGGAATATGATTTCCTTAACCCGGCTTTTTGTACATAATATAAAGAATTGCCTCCCCAGCTTCAAGGAGGTAGAGCCCACATCTTCTCCCCACACCCCTTTTTACATCCACACCCTCAGAACCAGAGATCAAACACGATGAACATTTACTAATAGCCAAAGAGGGGATTTTTATTTCTAGCCAAGCAGGCATAATTTTTTTCTCCCCTCACCCTATTTAGTAGCAGCATTCCCACACCAGAGCATGAAAGACAGAAAAGAATAAAAGCTGCGATGCAACCATCAGTTACCATATGCTAAGGAAACGCGAGCACCATGGCCAGAGCAGAAGCAGTTAAAACATGTTTCTGCCTTTACAGGGGAATATTGCACTCTGGTAATTTTATAAGAGCAAGAAGTAAAAATCTTTAGCTCTACCTGTTTGGTTCTTCTCATACAGCACAGCATGGTTGTATCGTCCCTTGCCTTCTCCCTGCCTTCTCTCCTTTCCTCCTCTCTTTCTTAATCCCCCCCTCTCCACCTCTTTTCTGCTCGCTTGCTCACTCGCTCTCTCGCGCTAGCGCGCTCTCTCCCTCCCTCCCACCCTCTCTCTCTCTCTCTCTCT
>NW_006408579.1:9382845-9392649 GCF_000296735.1 Chrysochloris asiatica
TTTTTGACGATGAATGCAACACCATTCTTCCTCAATTTGTCATTTCTGGCATAGTAACCTACGTGGTTGTCAGATTCAAAATGGCCAACACCAATCCATTTCAGCTCACTAATGCCTAAGATATTTATGTTTATGCATTCCATTTCAATTTTGACAACTTCTAATTTTCCCAAATTCATACCTCTTACATTCCACATTCCAATTTTCAATGGATGTTTACAGCTGTTTCTCTTCATTTTGAGTTTTACCCCATCAGCAAATAAAGGTCCCATGGGCTTTTCTCACACGGGCTTTACTCCTTTCATGTCATCATGGTCAACTCTACTCTGAGGAGGCAACTCTTCCCCAGTCACACCTTGAATGTCTTCCAACCCAAGGGGCTCATTTTTGGGCACAATATCTGACAGTGTTTCTTTGCTTTTCATAAGATTTTCAGTGACTAAATATTCGGATGTAGTTCGTCACTCTTTCTTCCTAACCTGTCTTCATCTGGAAGCTCATCTGAAACCTGTCCACCATCGGTGACCCTGCTGATATTTAAAATACCGGTGGCATAGCTTTCATAAGCACAGCAACTCACAAGCCACCACAGTACGACAAACTGACAGATGAGTGGTGGCTTTGAAGATTATGTCTGTGTAATATTATTGTTGTAAATATTCTTGTTGTTAATAAGAGTTGTCAAGTCTGTTGAGACTTGTAGAGTCCTTGTATAAGATTTCTGAGGAATGACTTGCAGGTTTGAACCTCTGGCCTTGCAGTTTGCAGTACAGTGCTTACTGTGTAATATTAACAAAATGTTATTTTATTATTTGATGAAGAAGAATAAAAGCATACTCATCCATGATAAGAAGAAAAAATAAATCACAAAGCCCAATTCTTTAATTCTTTCAACTGTCTTTCATAAATTGAAGGGAAGGAAATACTGTTTTTTAAAATATTAAATTTTACAAAGCAAATTTTAGATATATAGTACTGTGTGATCTTAGGAAAGTTACTGAACCTCTCTGAACCTCATGGGGATAGTGATGCCTGCCAACCTCCGTAACATGTTGTGAAGACCAAACAATATATGTAAAGCACAATGAAACTGTTCTCAATACATAGTAGCTTTACTGAAACTTGAGTGATGTTTTCAAGTGAATATTTCCTATTGCTCATTAGTGATGACAAGTGCCTCCAATAAAACAGCTCATATTCATTCTTGTCTTAACTAGATAATAGGTGTCAACTATACAGCCATTATTATGCATATTATCATAATCACTATGCATAATAGATACTTCATATGCTTTACAAAATTCAAGGCATACTCACCTCAGAATGCACTATCTCAGAGAAATGTCCAGGGAGTGATTGTTGTAAATTATCCTTAGGGTCTTCCAGAGGATCACTTGCTTTGATGACTTACTTGATCCTTTATCAGTAGTTGGAGTAGGTAGACATGGGTGTAGAGCTTAGAACTTATAATGTGAATAGTCACTCTCAGATAACTTTGATACAAATGATCCTTGGATCATACTTTGTTAAAGAATTGCTTGAGAATAAAGTCCAATCACAAGTTTATATGTTTTCTCCATCTCTCCCAACTATCTTTTATCTTCATCCAGTTTTACATTTTACAGTATAATGAAGCAATAGTACAATGGACACACCATCTTGTTACACTCTTTTGGACTTTTTTGATTCATATGATTAGAATAACTTTCTCACTTCAAATGAGTCTTGAAGATTGAATAAACACTGCCCATAGTGATTCTCTCTATGAATCCTTTCCTGAACCATGTCTCCTCTTACAACACCCCCTCAAAAAAATGAAAGAAACACAAACTTCAAACTTGTTGCTGTGGAGTCTATTCTGGTTCCTAGTGAATCTGTCAAACAGAATAGAACTTTTCCAAAGGTATAATACTGTTGGATAAGCACTGGACCACAAGGTTGGCAGTTCAAACCCACCAGTCACTCCTAGGAAACTGACTCATAGCAACAAATCTTTATGGAAGCAAACTGCCAAATCTTTCTCCATTGAACTGCTGACCTTTTAAATGATTAATGTATCCAAGTGCTTTAATGATTGTGCTACTAGTGCACTTTTATATCTCCCAGTACATATAATCTTTTCTTGACTCCCACTATTGGAGTTCTGCTTTGGCACTGTAGGATAACACTAGACTCCCAATCGCAAGATCAGTGGTTCAAACTCATCAGCCACTCCTTGGAAGCCTTATGAGTCAGAACCAACTTAATGGCACTTAACAACAACAATATTATTGCGTATGATCCTCACTTGAATTTAAACTCACCATAGCACCTGGCTTAGTGGTTGTCACGTAACAGCTGTTAATAAATATTTTCTGACTGGACCTGGACTGATGGTCAGGGATGATGCTGCCAGACAGAGTGTGCCAACGCTTCCAGGCAGACATGGCTGCATCTGGTTCCAGGGAAAGTCTTGTTTCTATGATATGATGTCACCATATTAATTAGGCTGATAGCATTTCAGTACAGCCTCACTGCCAGAGTTCACCCTGCATCCTGCAGACAGACAAGAGTCTGAAGCCAGGACCTGGATGATTTGATGTTGTTGTTATCCATCAATTTGGCTCTGACTCATGGCAACCTCATACACAAATAAAGAAAACGCTGCCAATCCTGTGTCATCCCCATGATCAACTGGAGTTCAGACCATTGTGGTCTAAAGGGTTTCATTGACTGATTTTCAGAATTAGATTCCCTAGCTTTCTTCTTAGTCCATCTTAGTCTGGGATCTGTAATGAAAACTGTTCAGTATCATAGCATCATGCAAGCCTCCACTAACAGATAAACAGTAGCTATATATGAGGTGATTTGGCCAGAAATCAAAACCAAGTCTCCTACGTGGAAGGTGAGGATTCTAACACTGAATCACCACTGCCTCCATGATGAACTCTTGTTGTTGTTGTTGTTAAGTGCTGTCGAGTCGGTTCTGACCCATAGCGACCC
Source organism: Chrysochloris asiatica (assembly GCF_000296735.1). Taxonomy (NCBI): domain Eukaryota; kingdom Metazoa; phylum Chordata; class Mammalia; order Afrosoricida; family Chrysochloridae; genus Chrysochloris; species Chrysochloris asiatica. The sequence continues at coordinate 9,385,828 of NW_006408579.1, forward strand.
TGTACAGGGTTTCCGAGGGTGTAAGTCCTTACGGGAGTAGAAAGCCTCATCTTTCTCCCGCGGAGCAACTGGTAGTTTCGAACCGCTGACCTTAAGGTTCGCAGCCCTATTCGTAACCACTACGCTACCCGCTACCAGAACTCTAGGGCCCACTAAATCTCATTGAATACATCGAGACTTGCTGTAAATCTTCAACATTTTCTCTACTTCCACATCCTGGAGGTCATCTGGATCTCTGAGTATATTCCAGAATAAGGAAATCTCAGGGAGCAGAATATCTGCTGGTGGTACTGGAAGCGAAGATGATTGTTTGAGTGAACAAATAGCACTCAGAGGAGTCATATTGAATGCATTCAGCTGTTGATTTGAAAAATTTCATTAGATTACACCAACTACCAGAACCAATGCACTATCAAGGACTGAAATACTCTTAATTTCATTTATTTGGACATTGAATTAAATACAGAAGTTTATACATGCCTCTTTTCTATTCCCCTCTCAATGTAGTATCCCTTTGTTTGCTAGATATTCTGGCTGAAATGCTCATTTTGGGATGTCAAAACAAGGAGATTAAAAAGTTATGAAAAAAAGTGGGATTAAAAGGAAATGGAGGACTTTCGACAAGATAGTGGACTAGATAAACTTGTTACACAGACCCTCTGTAATAAAGATACAGAAGACCAAATGAAACAGATGCACATGACTGTCCTTGAACCCTGAGCAACAGAGGAAGGAGTAGAGAAGTGGATTGAATATTTACTTGGAGAAGAAGCTGCATAGACACAGCAATAAAAGGAGACAAACAGGTGAAATGTGTTGGCCGGCCAGACATAGTGCAGCCATTTTGGGGAAAAGACCTGGCAATCTATTTCTAAAAAGTCTGCCATCGAAAATCTTACAGAGCACAGTTCTACTCACATGCACATGGGGTTGCCATGAGTCAATGTTGACACTACAGCAGCTGGTTTAGCCTGCAGAATTGTGACACAATGCATTTGTGTTCTTATAAGTGATTCAATGTATGGTATTTTATCATGGCAATCTGAGGAGACTAATACAGATCTGTTCAGTTGGTCCTAAAAAGAGAAAAAAAAAAAGGCTTTGGAAGTAAACAGTACCTTAGTGTCATAGATGCACACCTGTGACTCATGAAGATAAAGGTGTGATTCTTTCCTGCTACTCACACTCCCCTGGTGACCAAAGTCATGACCAGTCTATACTCTTGTCTACCTCCATCACAACCCTTGCTTATAAGAAGGTCAGAACCATGCAGCTGTGAGTCACACAGCTATGAGTCTATTATTTTCAAACCACATCAATGTGAATTGGGTGCTCACTGTACCAATCCTGACACCTGGATTCAAGTGAGGCTAACTTAAGACCTGCATAGCTGGTAGTGGACAGCTATCAAAAAATCTTTTGATCAGTCACCAGCCCCTGGCTCGCATCTTGGCTTGAAAACTCTAATCCCGGAGACTTTGAAGCCCACACTAACTACATTCTGAGTGGATGTCCTGATCATAGACAACAGCTAAGCCTATAGGAAACCCATCTAAGGCCAGGCGGCACACCGTCTTATCCATCTCCCACCCACCATGTAAGCACCTTTTTAGGCAGCAGTTTGTCAGAGTTTTCTCCTCGCTGGGTCCCATACTTTCTGTGGTCTTTTCTTTTCATTGGTTTATTCTTTCTCCTCTTTCTCTCTATTTGTTTTTTTATCCTTTCTATCTCTGTTTTCATTTTTTCTTGTTCTTTTTCTCCCATATGCTTTCTTGCTGTTTTTGCCCTGGAATTTTCTTAACTATTCTCTAGTCATTCCAATCAAAGAGGAAGGATCCATAGTTGGAAAACATGGCCTTGGTGAGAGAAATGATGCTGAAAATCCAATGATATAATTTTGCTAGACCAATGATTTCTCAATTGCAAATACCATCTTTTAACATAAAAGATGATTATACACAGGGGCCTCACCAGAGGGAATACACAGAAATCATACTGACTATATCTGTGGAAAGAAATGATAGAAAAGCTCCATATCATCAGCCAAAGCAAGACCAAAGGCTGTCTTGAACTGTGAAATAGACCATCAAATGCAAGTTCAGGTTGAAGCTAATTATGCCCATGCAGCCCAGGAACAACAATACCCTCTGCAGCCCCACTCACTGAAAAGAGTCAAATCCAGCTCCTATACCACCTGATCAGTAATAGATAGCAAACAACACCAGCCAAAACCACCCAAAACTGAGTCTCAGGAAGAGTGAATGGAGAACTGTGCACATTCTTCCATTCTCTAATTACAAACACTAGAAGGCAGTTGGTAAGTATCTAAGAACACACCAACATAGAATTATCAATTAAATACAAATACAACAATACCAAATGTTTTAGAGACAACAGACAATTTAAGTTCACATGAAAAAACAAGATTGAGTGGTTCAAACAAGTTATCAAGAGCCAGAAAACATTTTTGAGGAAGAAAAAACATTGGAACTATCAGAAAAATAATTCAAAAGAGTGATATTTAGGTGCCTTCGATAGATTTAGAGGAAGATTCAGAAAAGCAAAGTGAACACAGAGAAAACTTTGGATATGTTCAAACAAACATTACAGGAGCAAACAGACAAAATAGATAAAAGATTGTAGACAATACAATATCTGTAAATAGAAATCAAGAAAATTAATACTAAGATTTCAGAAATGAATAGCACATTGAAAGGACAAAGGAGTAGATTTGAATCAAGGGAAATCAAATTAATGAGCTTTAATATAAATCTCTCAATACGTATGCTAGAAGAAAAATCAGAAAAAAGAAGGAAAAAATTCAAAGAAAGGCTAAGAGTTACGTGGGACACCATGAAGAGGATTAATTTATGGGTAATTGGAATTCCACAATAGGAAGAGACAAAGAAAAGCAGAGGAAAATTGTTGAAGAGTTGTTGCAAGAAACCTTTCCTAACATCATGAAAGATAAGAAGATATGCATTCAAGAAGCTGAGTAAACCCCAAACAGGATAGACTCCAAAATAAAATATCCATGATATATCAAAATAAAACTCTCCAAAACCAAAGACAAAGAAAGAATCCTGAGTGCAACTCAGGAAAAATGAAGTTACCTACAAAGAAGAACCAATAAGACTAGGCTGTGGTTTCTCAGCAGAAACCATTCATGCAAGAAGGCAATGGGAAGATATATGCAAAACATTGAAAGAAAAATATTCCTAACCAAGAACCATATATATAGCAAAACTGTCCCTCAAATATAACAGCAAAATTAAGACATTTCCAGATAAACAGAAATTGAAGGATTTTGTAATAACCAGATTAACTTTTCAAAAATACACTAAAATGGAGTTACTTGAATGGAGAGCCAGCAACAGCAAGAAACAACCTGAGATTAACATATATGACAACACCACCCAGAAATCAATCCAGATATAGAAGTATCCAAAACAAAACAAAGCTACAAGACTCAAAATAGAGAATCAGGGAGTAATGGTTAGGGTTTTGTATCAACTTGACTAGGCCAGGATTTCCAGAGGTTTAGTAGTTGGGTTGTGCTTATTCCCATGGTGATGAAACCTAACACAAGAATAGTTAGCTCTATGATGAGCAGCTATGAGTAGCCAATAAATTGATGGGATGCTTCCTTGGGAGTACTGCCTGCTCCTAATATAATTGTCACACGAGAGGGACTACCTCTCTCTCTGTCTTCCTCTGGGACTTGGGACTCAACAATTATAAGATAATAAACTTCTCTTTGTATATATACATATAAATGTTTCACTAGTTTTGCTTCTCTAGAAAACCCAGCCTAAGACACAGAGATATCTATTTATAATGAAGACAACTACAAATGAAAAAAAAGGGGAATTGTGTAGTTACATAACACTGAAAAGGTGAGGAAGTCAAGTTGATTTTAAAAGAAAACAGACTTTTTTTTTTTTTTTTTTTTTTAAGCTTTCACTGAGAATTGAGTGATAATTTACAGAAAGACCAACCAATCATATCTGGTTTCATTGCAATGATTACAATCCCGTCCTTGTACCATCAGTTAACAGCATCTTCTTCTATTCCCTCCTTTTTTTTTTTTTCTTCTTTTTTTTATGTACACCAAAACACACAAGAATATCTAATTATTTAAACAACCATAGGACACACTCTGCAAGTCAGCTTCCTGGCTGCCAGCACACAGCCTTTCTCTTTCCATGAGTCTAGAGTCCTCAGCTGCTCTGTCTCTCCATGCAATCACCTCTGTCTCCATCTCTGGTGTCATTGTTTCTTTGGTTAGGGTCCCATATGTTGCTCATACTGTTCTCTCTTGATGGTCCTAGGAGCCTCTGTTCTTGGAATGTAAGTTTAACTACTCTCCCCTTTTTGTTTCACAATTTCTACCTTTATAGTTATGATAATCTCAACAAGTCATGATAGCAATTACTATTGAATCAAAAGAATCCTATCTCCATCTCCTTTCACTAGACCCATCTAGACAAGATAAAAACTATTTAGTGGAGATTCTGCTTTCCTCTCCTCACTCTGAAACTAAACTCCCTCTTGTAAACTTGTAAGCCAGCCATTTCTTGCCATTATAGCCCCCCAGTTTAGGTAGCAAATGTCTAATTTGCCTATCCCTATCAACCATGTGTACAGAGGGGACAGGGTTGATCCTTGATGTGAAGACTCCTTTCCTCTTGGTTGGTATGTTGAGCTACTACACTCATAAGGAGTTCTGGTAGCATAATGGTTATGAATCAGGCTGCTAACCTCAGGGTCAGCAGTTTGAAACTACCAGCTGTTCCACAGGAGAAAGATGAAGCTTTCTGCTCCCGTAAAGATTTACAGCCTCGGAAACCCTGTACAGGGTCGCTATGAGTCTGAATTGACTCCACAGAACATTACCACCACCACCACACCCATAAGTATAGGTCAAGTTCATTAAATTATAGCGAATTACACTTGCTTTCTTTTTCAAATTTCTTTATCTTCCTCTAGTCAAGTTCTGATCATCAAGTCATCAAAGCTAGGTCAAATGGGTACTATCTGCAAGTTTGGGCATTTTTGTGTGCCTCCCCCCATTTTATATTAGCTGGATGCTTCACTCTCAGCTCTAGCCCCCAGTGATTAGGTGAGGAGTTCCCAGGTCTCCCCATAACATTGGACCAACCAGCCCTCTTCACTCTTTCATCTCAAGGTCTACAGAAGTCTATGGAATGTGGTCAAACTCAGCCCATTTCTTCATTACTTCCTTTCCCCCACTTCCACTCACAAGTAGTCCAACACAGTTACCAGCAAGCTTACATGCCTGCTCATGTGTTCCCTTTGAGTTTCAGTCTTGGAAGGGGATTTGTCCTGAAGGGACTCATTGGCTCTCCGGGGAATAGCTTGCCTGTTCTTGTACTAGCTAAACAGTCTGCTGTTTTTGTTTTTTCCCTGCTGGTCTTTATTTCAAGGAGTATCTTCTGTTCTTCTAGATACTCTAGGCTAGTCTACTTGTCCTTTCAAGTGGGAATGTCCCTCCTCAGAGCTTCTGGATGGGGCTCAGGATTTCACTTAAATTTCTATACACTACTAAGGCTCTGCAAGAAGCCAATTTCACTGGACAAGTTCTAGCATTCCTTTTAGATATTCTAATCAGTTACAGGCTGAAGACTGGCTTACAAGCTTTCTTTGATCATGTTTCCTGATATTCCTTTCTATCCCACTCAAGTGTCTATTTTACAATAGTAGGCAAGGGAAACCAATATTCATAAGATAGTCAAACATTTCAACATTCTTCCCCCTCTTTTACCCATTCAGACTATACCTTGATCCCTATATTACAGAATCCAAAACAGACTGTTTTAATCTGGGAATGAAATTAATAAATTACAGGGCTCCTTAAAGAAAATTGGTATTCCTTCAGCTCAAAATCAACAGAGGAAAGTCATAAAGATTTTGTAAACAATTAAAACAGTGTCAATAAAGAAGATGACAATAAAATGCACAAATTGAATTCAGAACATAAAATTATGTAGAACAGGGAAAACAGCAATATCACACTCACACACATACACACAAAGCAAAATGACAGCCATTAATTCATACCTATCTATAATTACACTGGATGTAGATGGATTTAATGCACCAGTCAAGAGATTGTGAGTAGCAGAATTGGTAAGAAAACAGGACCCTTCAATATCCTGTCTACAAGAGACACACCTTACATACAAAGACACAAATAGAGGAAAAATCTAAGGGATGGTTACAAGTAGACACAGCCATACTAAATATCTGTGCTCCCAAAGAAAGAGCCTCAAAATACATAAATCAAACTCTAGTAGAATTGAAGAATCATAGACGATTTTAATGCACCACTTTTGATGAAAGTCATTGAAAGAACAACTAGAAAGAAACTCAACAAAGACACAGATGAACTAAACAACACAATCAAGAAACTTGAACTCATAGACTTATACAGAGCACCGAGCCCAGCAACAGCACAGAATACATTATTTTCCAGTGCACATTCTCCAGAATACACCATAGGCTAGACCACAAAGCAAACCTCAATAAACTTTAAATCACTAAAATACTACAAGGTATCTTCCTAGATCACAATGCTATAAAATTGGAAATCAATAATAGGAAGATCCAGGAAACAAAATCAAATACATGAAAACTGAATAACACCCTGCTTAAAACTATACCGGGTAATAGAACCCAAATAAAAAAATAAATTTAACAAAATTCCTTGAATCAAATGAGAACAAAAACATAACATATCAAAACCTTTGGTAGACAGCAAAAGCAGTGCTCAGAGGCTATTTATAGCAATAAACACACATC
>NW_006408579.1:9392749-9393920 GCF_000296735.1 Chrysochloris asiatica
CCCTCTCTCTCTCTCTCTCTCTCTCTCTCTCTCTCTCCCTCCCTCACACACACCAGGGCAGTTAGCAGAAACTGTAAGGTCCACAGCTATTGCTCATAGCACATGCTCTCTCTTCTCCCTCTCTTGGTCTTCCTCTCTCTTTCTCCTCTCTTCCCTCCCCTTTTCTTTTCCCCCTTTTCTCTCCCCTCCCCCTAGCTATCTGTCTTTTTCTTCTCTTTCTCTTGGTCTCTTTCTCAGAACTGTTCACTAGCTCTCAGTGACTAATCACTTCCCCCAGCCCCCACCCCTATTCTAGGCAGTCACCCCCACCCAGTCCCCTGCCAGACTCATGAATATTTAAACATCTCCAATCTGGACCCAATTACCCAATGACTTTCCCACTGTATTTCAGAGGGTGATGGGGTGGGTGCAGAGATTATATTCCAACAGTTCTGGGGAGTGAATGGAATGTGTTTTACAGAAGAGGGATTTGAGGAATGCTTTATATTTCTTTAGTAACTTTTCTTTTCACAAAAATAACAGCTTTTCTTAAAGAAAGTTGCAGTCAGACCTATAAAGCATAAGTTATGTCTGCGATTTAGATTTTATGCACAGTAAATAATTGTGGAGGTTAAGATACCTCAAAATATGAAACAATATGTAAAATCATACACTGTATGTATGTATAATATATATTTCTCAGTTTACATTATAACATAAAATAAATACACATATATAAGTTTGTTGTTATTGTTAAGAGCCATCCAGTCAATTCTGACCCATAGGGATTCTGTATAGGGTTTCAATAGGCACAAATGTATGACACATACACTCCAGTACCCTGGAGATATACACATGAATATAAAGTATTTTAAACATTCTAAACACCTAGTTGGGAAACAGAAGCTAACATTTAAGAATTATTGTCCATATCTAAAATCTCATGGCAGTTAAAATTTTTTTTTCTTAATTAGCATAAACCTGTTTGAAAATTGGGGGTTCTTCTAATTTTACAAAAAAAAGTTGAACAGTTTTAAAGATTGTTGTTGTTGTTAGGTGCCATCGAGTTGAGTCGGTACCAACTCATAGCAACCTTATGCACAGCAGAATGAAACACTGCCCAATCCTGGGCCAACCTCACTACTGTTGCCATGCTTCAGCCCATCGATGCTGCCACTTAACCAATCCATCT
>NW_006408579.1:9396851-9400173 GCF_000296735.1 Chrysochloris asiatica
TTAGAAAAAGAGCAACAAAGAACCCACAGCCACCTGAAGAAAAAAATCATAAAAATCTGGGCAGAAATAAATGAAACAAACAACAGAAAAACAGTAGAAAGAATCAACAAGATGAGATTTTGGTTCTTTGGAAGAATTGATAAAATTGGCAAACAGCTGGTGAATTTAACAAAAGAAAAGAAGATTCAAATAACATGACTAAGAAATTATATAGGTGACATCACAACAGATACTAAAAGAATAATAACAGAATACTATGAAGAATTGTATTCCAACAAAGTTAAAAATCCAGAAGAAATGGATAAATTTCTAGACACACAGGACTACCTAAACTAACACAGACTAAAGTACAAAACTTGAATAGGCCTCTAACAAAACAAGAAATTGATCAGGTCATTAAAAAGTACAAGCAAAAAAAATGTCCAGTCCCAGATGGCTTTACTGGTAAATTCTACTAAACACTCAGAGAAAAGTTGAGTCCAGGTTTGATGTCTCTGGTGTCTGACAGTTACTTAAACAAGAAAAGGAAATGAAACTCCCAAGTTCATTTTTGAAGCAAATTTAACATTGATACCATCAAATAGCAGGCAAAGACATTACTAAAAAATAAAATTATAAGCCAACATCCCTATGAACATAGATGCAAGGCAACAGTCTAAATGCCCATCAATGGAAACATGAATAAACAAACTTTGGTACATACACACAATGGAATAGCACACAATGTTGAAGAATAGCAATGAATCTGCAAAACATGTCAGAACATGGATGAACATGGAGGCCATTATGCTGAGTAAAATTAGTCAATCACAAAAACACAAATACTGCATGAGACCACTGTTGTAAAAAGTCAAGATAAGGTTTTCATAAAAAAGAAATATTCTTTGATGGTAATCAGGAGTTAGAAAGAAGGGTGAGTGATTCACTGTTGTTGTTGTATACCATCAAGTAGGTTCTGACCCATACCAACCCTGCATAGGGTTTTCTAGGAACAACTGGTGAGCTTGAGCCACCAACCTTGAAGTTCAAACCAACTTTACAGTACAGTGCATTAACACACAGAGCCACATGTTAACTTAGGTGACAAGGAAGGCATTATATAATAAGATATGCTTACTTGGAATGGTCAGCCATTCAAAATCAAAAGGGCAGCATTTACTTAATGAAAAAGTTCAGAAGGGTTGGGAAGAAGGGTGGAATGGAAAATCACAAGGAGAAAGCAGGAAAACTGATGTTGGTGGTTGTGCCATGGAGTTGGATCTGACTCATGGTGACCTTGTATAGCATTTCCAAGGCTGTAAATCTTTATGGAAGCAGAAAGTCTCTTCTTCCTTCGATGGAATGGCTAGTAGTTTCTAACTGCTGATCTTGAGGTTAGCAATCCACCTAGGAACCGTTATGATACTAGAGCATGGGGTGAATTAAAATCTATTGAAACGAAACAAAGAGTATGGTTTGTTGAATTCAATTCTGTAAACCTTCACTCAACTCACAATAAAAAGTTAAAAAAAAAAAAAAAAGAATTTGTCCATGAAATTTTTGAAGCTCCTGTGTGTCTTAATTTTGTTTGTTTGTTTGTTTGTTTGTTCTTGGTGTTTGCAACAGGGACCTAAATGGGTTGTGTTTGAATCTACTTGATAGCAATGGGTTTTTCAAATGCATATGGAGTGCCTGGGTGGCACAAATTGTTAAGTGCTCAGCTATTAACTGAAAGGTCACTGGTTTTTATCTATTCAGAGACACCTTGGAAGAAAGGGTTGCATCATCTGCATATCACAAGTTGCTAATGGGCCTTTCTCCTATCCTTCTGCCATATTCTTCATTTAATCCAGTTTCTCAGATTATTTATTCATCACACAGATTGAATAAGTATAGTGAAAGAATATAACCCTGATGCATAACACTCCTGAGTTTAAACCATATAATATCCCTTAACAGAGATCTAGTGTGGTGCTATAGGATAAGCACTGGAATGCTAACTGTGAAGTTGGTTCAAACCCACCAACCACTCTTTGGAAATCCTTTACAGGGTCTTTATGCACCAACTTGATGGCACTTAACAACAGTAGCAACAATGTCCCCTTATTCTGCTTTAACAACTGCCTCTTGATCTATGTACCAATTCTGCAGGAGCACAGTGTTATCCAGTTATGAAAGCCATTGCATATTCAATAAAATACAGAGAAACATATTTCTGGAATTCTCTGTTTTCATCCAAGATCTACCTGACATCAGCAGTGATATCCATCATTCTATGTTCTCTTTTGGTTTGAATTTCACGTAACATTTTTCATGACTGCAGATTAATAAGTAAGTGTAGTGGCTTCATAAGATAAGCACTGGACTGCGAACCTCAAGCCTTGGAAACCCTATAGAGAGGGTTGCTATGAATCAGAACTGACCTAATGTCACTTAACAAGAAGAAGAAGAAGCCTGTACTTACCGTGCTTATTGTTAGGGGCCCTCAAGTCAGTTCTCACTCACAGTAACATTATAAGCAACACAGTGAAACACTGTTCAGTTCTGCACCATACTCATGATTGTTATGTTTGAGTCCATTGTTGCAGCCACTGTGCAAATCCATCTAATTGAGGGTCTTTCCCTTTTTTGCTGACCCTGTACTTTATCAAGTATGATATCTTTTTCCAGGAACTGGTCCCTCCTAATAGCATATCCAAAGTACATGAGATGAAGTCTCACCATACTCTTTTCTAGGCACCATTCTGGCTGTACCTCTTTCAAGATAGATTTGTTCTTTTGACAGGCAATGGTATGGTATATGCAATATTGTTAGCCAATACCATAATTCTCATACCTTATTGTTGTTGTTGTTCTTAGGTACCATCGAGTCAGTGCTGACCCATCCCAACCTTATGCACAGCAGAATGAAACACTGCCCAATCCTGGGCCAACCTCACTACTGTTGCCACGCTTGAGTCCCTCGATGCTACCACGTGGCCAATCCATCTCGCTGGGGGTCTTCCTCTTTTTTTCTGACCCTCTACTTTACCAAACATGATATCCTTCTCCAATGACTCGTCCTTCCTGACAATATGTCTGAAATACGAGAGATGAAGTTTGGCCATCTTGGCCTCCAGGGAGCACTCTGGCTGAACTTCTTCCAAAATGGATTTATTGGTTCTTTTGGCAGCCCATGGATCTTTCAATATTGACCTCCAATACCATAATTCAAAAGCATCAATTCTTCTATGCTATGGTCTTCCTTATTCACTGTCCAGCTTTCACATGCATATGAGATTATTGAAAATACCACAGCTTGGGTCAGGTGCACCTTAGTCCTCAAGCTGACATCTTTGCTCTT
>NW_006408579.1:9417134-9446875 GCF_000296735.1 Chrysochloris asiatica
TCCCAAGATGGTGGCTCCTGAAACAGCTGAGTGTCTTGATCCAGAAAATAATGGATTTCTGGATTCTCCTGCAAATTCCCCAGCTATAAACCCTCCGAACCTAGAAACATACCTTTATATTTGTTACAGAGTTCCAACACCATCTCATGAGTCCTCTTGGCCTGGTATTCCGTGTTGTTATTGACTGTGCACATAGGCATGTGCAATGTAGACAGTGAATAAAGAAGACCTTAAAAGAATTGAGGCATTTGAATTATGATGTTGGAGAAAATTATTAAAAATACTATGCGTTTCCAGAAGAACAAACAAATCTGTGTTTGAGAAGTACAACCAGAATGATCCTTAGAAGCTAGGATGGAGAGACTTCTACTCTCATATTTTGGACATGTTATTAGTAGGGACTGGTCCTTGGAGAGGGACATCAAGTGGAAAGTTGGAAAAAAAAAGAGAAAGACCACCAACAATATAGAGTGACACAGTGGCAGCAGCAATAAACTCAAGCGTAACAATATTGATTATGATACAAGATCAGGTAGTGTTTCCTTCTCTTGTCCATGGGGTTGATATGAATGGGAACCAACTTGATGGTACCTAATAACAATAAATTAAACATGTACATTCATGTCACAGAAATCTCCCCCACATTGTTTAGTAAATGAATCCTCATTTTTCCAAGGAACAGTTTATATAAGCTTACTTCTGTAATACAGGACCACATACCTCATACCACAATTTCTTATATATCACTATTCTAACTTACACAACTTCCTGCTGAAGCACGTATCTCACATCATTGACATAAATACACTTGCCTATTTCTATCACTAGATTGTTAGTTTATTAAAGGAAGGTATTTGATTTTATTTATCTTTCAACTCTAGTTCTTGGCACATGTTCCAGCACATTCTAGGTATTAAATCTTCATTGGATGAGTGACTGTCCCTTATTTATTACTTTATCCTTCAATCAAAGAAAGAAATGAAGAATTGACATGGCTTGTTCTTGGTAAATTCATGCTGGCTCTTTGAGACCAGTACTTTTTTATTCATCTATTCTTAAGCTAGGATGCTGATGGTGAGCTCTAGATCAGTGCTTCATTATTCAACTTATTAGTCTCAGAAATAATTGTTTTTTTCCCCATTTTAATTTTTGAACATAAAAATTGAGTTTTGTTAGATCAGCTTATCTGCTCCTAAAATGTTATTACAGTAACAACATAGACTCGTCACTCTTGGGTAAAAGTGTTTGGAGTCTGTGTGTGTGTGTCTGTGTGTTTTCACACAAAACCAGAACAAAAGTGTTACATCAGTTACGAAGATTTCTTTTTTCAATATAAACAAATTTATGTTTGTTAACCAAATTTATGATGATTTTAATAAAATAGCAAAACTTTATTCTATAACAACAAATGTGATGGTAGATGATGGTATTCATTCATTTCATGGATAGCATCATCAGGGATCCAAGTTTTTTCTTTTCTCTGTTCTACCATTGTTAAGTGTTTATGCACATCCTTCATCTCCCAATCCTGTATTTTCTCTGGCAGTAAAGTGGCCGTTTTAGTTCCAGGTATCAGAACTGCTTTCCAGGTAGGTACAATGGAGAAAGTCACATTAGTAAGAAAGAAACAGTCCTTCCAGCTGATTTTACCTTATGTTTGATTGGTCAGAACTAAGTGAAATGACCATACCTACACAGCATGGGAGCATAAGCATAAAAACATAAGCCTCTTATTTTCTAACCTGCATAGTAGAAGAAAAGCAAGAAAGAAGGTGATTGGAAACCAATCCCAATCTATTTTAGGGGATATGACCAGGTGTCACAGTTTGAACACTGTTCTGTGTTTCTCAATCAATATTTTCTTTTATCTAACATTACTCTATTGTTTTTTTAATTTCAAAAATCTTACTGAACTTTTTCCTGGGTAGTTTACACATTGTTCCTACTCTCTTCATTGCCTGTGCATCATTTAAATTTTAATAATAAATTTAAATAATTATTATTTATTTAAAAATTTTCCCCTGATGTAATCATGGGCATTTTTGTAGATAAAAACTTAATTTTCTTTTTTCCCCACCAATCTTTCTAACCCTTTTATGACCATTTCCAACTTCTTTAGGACCTGTCTTTACCAGTCCTGGTAAATAAATTAAAAATTAATAAAATTTGTAAATTTCACTAATATTCTGCTTACTCCCTCTTGTAGATTGAGAATATAATACCAAATAGAGCCAAATCAGAATGTACAGCACCTACCTTTGAGTAATCTTAATGAAGATGTATTTGCTCACCAACTGTATACATGGTCAATTTCTAATTCTTTCTCATCTCAAAACCAAAGCCTTTTCATAGTTAAAGAAAATCACAGTCAAAAGGAGTTTCCAGCATCCTGTGCTCATTTTACATTTCAGATAGCTGAGGCCAAAAAATTAAAATGAGTAGCTAGTGTTTGAGACAGTGCTGGAAATTTTGGTTTTCTGGACTTCTCTTTACTATTCTTTTTCCTAGATTGTAGCATGAGTAGGTTTTCCATGAGAAGCATGTTAGATAGGAAGAACATAGCTGGGGAGCAGGAACCAAGGAGACAGAACTTTAAAATTTGTGATAGAAAGAGCAAAGACAAAACCCAGTTGAAAAACATGGAACAAGCTCAGGCATGAATCTGGCAATCTTGGACACAAGGTCCAATCTGGTAGGACAGGGCACAGCAGTGGGTAAGCTCTTGGGAGCTAGGCAGGTGGCAGTCATGAGTCTAGGAGATCTGGCCATATGTTGTAGAATCACTGCCAGATAGCTGAGTTTGGGGCAAAGCTCCAGTTCCTGGAGTAGAGAGCTGACAGGTGCCAGGTGGGATACCAGTCTCTAACCAGATGTACTGCAGTTCAGATTAGGGCTTCTGTCCTAGAGAAGGAGAAGCCTGTTTCCAAACAACTGGTCACTGAGGGGAAAAGAAGGCACAAGTGTGATAACATGACCAGAACCAGCTAGAGGCAGTAATACTTTGACATGGCCTAGCCAGGCACCCAGGACTCACCCTGGCATTCCTGAACTTGAATCTGAGCAGTAAAGGATACTTTTAAGGTATGAAGATACCCAGTGGCACAGCTGAGTCTCCTAAGCTCAGACCCAGGGGTCAAGATTGAATTCAAAATCAGTGCTGGCTGAGGATGGGAGACAGGACCAAATTGGTACATTTTTAAGCTTGGTGACTCCAGCTAGGAGATCATGGCACTACACCCTTGCTTGAATCCAATTTATATTTACTATTTGACCTAAAATTATATTGGAGCATAGATTAGAAGAAGGCATGTCAAACTCTACAAACCTTAATTTGATAATTCCGTAGGAAAAACTTATCTTGCAGCTCTTTTTAAAAAAGCATCTCAGTAGTAGGTGGTGTTTATGAATTAATTATCTACAATATGTTTACAGATTTGTATGTCTTAATATAGTTACATTGTTAGCCTGTGTTAATTTTAGGTCTGCATTAGAAATACTTTAGTTCTCTGAGAGTTTAGTTTAGTTTCTTTTTAATGGAAACAGCATGGAAATAGTTCTAAGGACAGTAATAGATGAGAAGAATGTAACAATTGAAGATAGAAAGAATGCACAGTGGACAGGTTTCTGTAGTCAATACCACTGGGTCAGTAAGGTGACCAAGATCACTAGACCATGGAACACTTGGTCTAATCATTTCATCTATCTTAATGACCAAATCCAACCAACTGCACAATAGTACAATCAATTGCTCAGTAACTATCCATTATGATGGCAGAAAGTAAAACAAAACAAAATTAACGTGTTTCTTGTCAGTTTGGTGAAATTATAAGACAAGATTGTCAAGCATATGCTGTTTCCTCATTCTGATTCCTTTTGTGGTCCATATGCATTTCCTTCATCCTGATTACTTAGAAATACACAGCTCTTCAAATGTTTATCTCCAAGCTTATTCCTTGTCATTCTTTTCTGTCTAGTTTACTTTAATTTATCTTGTTAGTGACAGATTTTTAAAGGAATCAGAACTTAACTTTTTCTATTCATCATTCATTTTATCTCTGCTTATTTATTATTCTTACAAAAATATTTTCTTCTGTATTTCAGTTTCTTGTGCTGTTTATAAAAACCTTTCAATTTGCTTTATTCTCCTTGAAAGTATAACCTTGATTCGGACACTGCTATAATTTGTTTTACATATAAGTGAAGACACAATAAATGCATATTTTTATATTTACCTAAAGTTATATTTAACTTAGATAGAACCCTGATTCCATATTTTTGGATTACATATAATCCTCATCCAAATACTTAGAAAGTAAAATCTAGTTATATCATGTTTATATCTTATGAATGGTTCATCTATTTTTCCCCTCTTAAATTCTAAACTCTATTTTCTGTTGCTAACTGCCATCAAGTAGACTCTGACTTATAGTGACCCTGCATAGATTGCCAAGGAGAAGCTGGTGTATTGAACTGTCAACCTTTTGGTTAGTAGTCTAGTGCTTATCCTACAGCACCACACCAGGGCTCCACTAATTTCACCTTTTCCTATAGTGTCCATATTCTACTAAGTATTACCACTACTTTGTTTTCACTAACTTTTCTAGGAGTTTCTGTATAATACTTCATCAGCCAAAAGTTAAATATTGTAGAAAACAAACAAAAAACACCAACTAACTTTTTCTTTACTGATTTTTTTAAATAAAATGATAAAACATGACTAAATGTTTTGATACAGTAGGACCAGAAAATAATTTTGTAAATGTTTTTCTTGAAAAAAGTTTTGAATGAACTGAATGCTTTCGTTAAAAAGAGAGCTTTAAAAAGAAACAAATACTGTTGAATGATGATGCACGGAGGGGACTGTAATCATTGTAATGAAATGATGAGTATAAAACTGATGTTCTCTTATGTAAACCATCACTCAATTCACAACAAAAACTTTAAAAAACCCACTAGGCTACAGATTTTTAAAAAAAGAATGAATACTTCTAAAACAAAAAACAAAACAGCTTTAAAAAGGCAAATGAAGCTCAGGATCATCTCTGTTTTGCAGAAATTAGCTTTACAACAATGTGACAATCTTCTATTGTGGAGCTGTGTGTGTGTGTATGTATGTGTGCAGGGATGAATATGATTGATTCTTGGTAGTTGTCATAGTTGGTAGAAGGCTCCGAGTAATAACTGGACTATTGACATGATGTGCATTTGCCTGAGGCTAGGTCACAGGAACAGATGGTAGTTGAGGTCAGATGAGGTCAGGTCTAAGCAATTGGGGCAGGGGACTAATTATAAGGATTAATGGTGGTCAGGTGAGAGCGTGAAAGGGGTCAGAGTAGGCAGCTGTTCTTAAAGATACTTGAAGTCACAGAGATTAAGTTCCAGACAAGTTCGTCATACAGGTGGGTAGGTTTAGGGTATGTCAGGGATTACTACTTTAGGCAAAATCCCAATGTGAACAGCTCCCCAGAGTAGTGTAAGACACTTAGTACTCACCACAGTAAGAACCTTAGAATTACTGATTTGGCTCTTCAAAACAGAACTCCAGATAGCATAACTAACACACACTTCTGTCTTTTATTGTTATTCTTGTTGTTAAGTACCATGGAGTCGACTCATAGTGACCCTGCACGGGGTTTCCAAAGTTATAAATCTTTATGGGAACTGAAAGCCTCATCTTTCTCCCACTGAACGGCTGGTAGTTTCCAACTACTCTTGAGGTTAGCAGCCCGATTTGTAACCACTACACAACCAGAGCTCCTTGAATACATAGCCTCTATTTAGCAGTCTATCATCTTTGATATCCCATGTAGATAAAGTTTTACTAAGGTAATACAGAAACGGCTGCAAGCATACATTCACAGAGAACTTTTAGAGAGTTCAAGCTGGATTCAGAAGAGAACGTGATATCATTGAACAAGGGATATCATTGCTGATATTTGATGGATCTTGGCTGAAAGCAGAGAATACAAGAAAGATGTTTACCTATGCTTTATTGACTATGCAAAGGCTTTCGATTGTGTGGATCATGACAGGCTATGGACAACATTGCTAAGTATGAGTATTCCGGAGCACTTAATTATGCTTCATGAAGAATGTGTACATGGACCAAGAGGCAGTAGTTCAAACAGAACATGGGAACACTATATGGTTTAAAATTAAGAAAGGTGTGCAACAGGGTTGTATTATTTCACCATAGTTATTCAACCCATATGGTGAGCAAATAATCTGAGATGCTGGGTTATATGAAGAAAAATGAGGCATCAGGATTGGAGGAAGTCTTATTAACAACCTGTCATATGCAGATGATATAACCTTGCTTGCAGAAAGTGAAGAGGACTTAAAATATTTACTGATGAAGATCAAAGAGCACAGCTTTTGGTATGGATTGCATCTCAATGTAAGGAAAACAAAAATCCTCATCACTGGACCAATAAACAACATTCTTATCAGTGGAGAAAAGATTGATGCTGTCAAGCACTTCATTCTTGGGTCAACTATCAGCACTTATGAAAGCTGCAGTCAAGAAATCAAAAGATGTATTGCATTAGGCAAATCTGTTGCACAACACCTTTTTAAAGTGTTGACGATGTCAGCTTGAAGACCCAAGCCATGATATTTCCAATAACCTCATATGCATGCAAAAGCTGGATAGTGAATAAGGAAAACAGTAGAAGAATTGATGCATTTGAGTCATGGTGTTGGAGAACAATATTGAAAGTACCATGGGCTGCCAAAAGAACCAACAGATCTGTGTTTGAAGAAATGCAGCCAGAGTGCTCCCTGGAGGCCATGATGGCCAAACTTCATCTCTCACACTTTGGACATATTGTCAGGAGTGACCAGTCGCTGGAGAAGGATATCATGTTTGGTAAGATGGAAGGTCAGAGAAAAAGAGGTAGACCCCCAGTGAGATGGATTGGCAAAGTGGCAGCATCAATGGACTCAAGCATGGCAACAATTGTGGGGTTGGCTCAGAACCAGGCAGTGTTTTGTTTGTCTGTTCATTAGGTCGCTGTGAGTCTGTACCGACTCAATGGCACCTGACAACAACCACAACAATGAATCCAGGTTAAGAGCTTTTACACATTCTTTCATACAAAATGTTTTTCATTTGCTTGGAGGCGGAGGGAACTGCTCTTAATGGGAATTTTATGGCAGATGTGACTTTCATCGATTAGTACTCTGTAACTGAGAGCGTAGTGGCTCCATAAGATAAGCACTGGACTGTAAGCCACAACCTCCATGCTTTGAGCATACCAGCTGCTCCGAGGGAGAAAGCTGAGGCTTTCTGCTCCTGCAAAAATGTAAAGCCTTAGAAACCATACACAAGTTGGCTCTGAGTCAGAACAGACTCTACCGACACTTAATATCAACTCTAGGATTATCTGTGGAGTTTAAGGTTTAACTAGTCTTGTTTCTCTTTCAAGTGTAGGAATTGAGAATTTTATGAAACTTATACTCATTGAGTGGTAAGGAGAATATTCTATAGATTTTGTGTATATGTAATTAATTGTCTGGTCAGCTAGAGGAGGAAAAAGGAATGAGGAATGTTTAGTTGGAAAGCTATTTCAGAACTCAACCAGTCAACTTTCAAATTTTTAAAGAAGATAAAAAGGTTTTCATTTTAATGGTGTCATAGATATTGCCATGTAAAAACTTGAAAAGTCCTCAATCTACCTTATTAGGGGATTAAAAGGAATGCATAATTTAAGGGAAAGTTATGACACATTAGTTTAAGCAGCCCAATATAATTGTGGCAGTAATTAAGTTTAATTTATATTTCTCATTCCCAAGAAACCAAAATGTCAGAAGGATGCCCTTGCCCTTTATCATTTACAAAATGATAAAAGCACAGACTACTTGATCGACACTAAATTGCAGCTAGAGAGAAAAAGACAGTTGCTCTCATGTTGTAGATTTGCACTTCACCTTTCGATCTGTCAACTTTTTGAAGATAGAACAGGATATCTAAGAAAAGGCAAGGGTGTTATCTGAAATTGTTATGATTTATTTATTCTATAAGTAACAGAAAGCTGAAAAATGGTATAAAGAGAGAAGGGATTCATTTTTCTCACATAACAACTGAATGAAAGTAGATAGTCCAAGGCTGATATGGCCACTCAAAGTGCTCTTGGGTATTTTAGTTCAACTAATCTTTGTGATTTACCCTCCTTGACATGAGGCTTCCATCTTCATTGGCTACAAGGTGACAATTATAATTACTTAAAGCACATCCATGTTTCATGAAGGAAAAAAAAGAGTAGAATGACAAAAGCAAAAGGCAAAAGCCAGCTTTCTCTTTTCAAAAGACTTTCTATAAAGGCCTTACCTTACACTGCATTGGTCAGAATGGGGTCACAAGACCACTCCTAGCTGACGGCAGTCTGAATTAGTGAGTATTTTATTTATGTCTGTATTATTTATTAAGTTTTTATTGTGAATTGAGTGAATGTTTACAGGGCAAATTATCAGTTTTATTTTCAATTAATCATATTTAGTTTCATTGCAATCATTATAATCCCCTCCATATACCAACAGTCAACAGTTGTGGTGATGGTGGTAGTGTGCCATGGAGTTGGTTCTGACTCATAGGGACCTTGCATAGGGTTTGTGAAGCTGTAAATCTTTGTGGGAGCCAAAAGCCTCATCTTTTTCCTCTGAAACAGCTGGTAATTTTGAGGTTAGCAGCCCGACTCAGAACCACTACACTGTATTTACCTCTATTCCCTTTTCAAATTTATTTATTTTTTTATATACACATACAAAACAGAAAATACATATTCATTTAAACGTCTAAAGCACACACTTTGTAAATTAGTCTTCTGACAGCAGGCACAGTCTTTCTCAGTTCATGGGTCTAGAGTCCTTAGTTGCTCTGTCTCTCTATGCCATCACCTCTGCCACCAACTCTGCTGTCACAGCATTTCTGGGTAGGATCATGCTCCACTCATGCTCTACCCTCTTGCTGGTCTGAGGGTCCTCTGTCCCTGAAATGAAAGATTACCGCCCCCCCCCCCACTTTTAGTTACACATCTTCTACATTTACAGTTGTGACAATCACCATTGTTGATGTTAAGAGCCATCAAGTCGGTAACAATTCATAGCGACCCAATGCACAGCAGAACAAAACACTGCCCAATCCTGGGCCAACCTTACTACTATTGCCATGCTTGAGTCCATCGATGCTACCACCTGGCCAATCTATCTCATTGGGGGTCTTCCTCTTTTTCTCTGACCCTCTCCTCACATGATGTCCTTCTCCAGTGACTGGTCTCTCCTGACAACATGTCCAAAGTATGAGAGATGAAGTTTGGCCATCTTGGCCTCTAAGGAGCACTCTGGCTGCACTTCTTCCAAAAAGGATCTATTGGTTCTTTTGGCAACCCATGTCATTTTCAATATTCTCTTCCAACACTATAACTCAAAAGCATCAATTCTTCTATGGTCTTCCTTATTCACTGTCCAGCTTTCACATGCATATAAAGTTATCGAAAATACCATGGCTTGGGTCAGGCGCACCTTAGTCTTCAAGCTGACATCTTTGCTCTTCAATACTTGAAAAAGCTCTTGTATAGCAGATTTGCCTAATGCAATATGCCGTTTGATTTCTTGACTGCTACTTCTGTGAGTGTTGATAGTGGATCCAAGAAGAATGAAATCCTGATAATCACCATTAGTCCTGATAATAATTACACACAATTGAATCGTAAAATTCTATCCCCATCCTTTCCCATCCCCTTACACTAGACTCTGGAAAAGAGGAAAATTATTCAGTGGGGATTCTACCTTACCTGCTTCATTCCAAAATTAAGTATACTCATGAAAGCTTGTATACCAGTCACGTCATGCCTTTAAAACCCCCCATTTTTTATAGCCAATGTCTAAGTTGTCCATTCGTATTAACTGAGACAATGTACTAAGTAAGGCAAGCTTGATCCTTCATATGAAGAGTCCTTCCCTTTCTATTGGGATTTTGAGCAACTGCATCCATAAACAACGGTCCAGTTCATCAAATTATAGTAATTTATGGTTGCTCCCTGTATCAAACTTCTTTTTCTTCATCTGATCAAGTTATGGCCAGCTCACCATCAAGCTATGTCAAATGGGTACCATCTGCAAGCTTGGGAGTTCAGACCAGCTGACGTCACATTTCACTCTCAGCTCTAGCCTCCAATGGCTAGGCCATTGATCATGTCCACATGTTTCCCTAAACTTCAGACACGCCAGCCTTTTCTCATCTCTCTCTCATATCAAGGTCAGTTAGTGTCTATGGAGCATGGTCAAACTCAGCCCATGTCTTCATTGCTGCATTTCCACCATTTCCCTTTATAATTAGACCAGGGAAGTCACCGGTGAGCATACAACACAGATCACATGTTCCTTTGAGATTGAGTCTTAGAAGGGGGATTGCCCTAATGGGCTGACTTTTCTTACCTTGATGACTCCAAGACATACAGCTTGCTTGATATTCTGACAGCCAGACAGTTTTCTATTTTTCTGCTGGTCTTTCTTTCAGGTAATATCTTCTGATCCTCTAGCAATTCTGGGTTGGTCTTTCAAATGGGAATGTACCACCTCATAATGTTCTGATTTCACTTAAGACTCTATATTCGACAAAGGCTTAACAAGAAGCCTATTTCTCTGAGCAAATTTGAATTACCTCTTCATCTAATCCAATCATTTATAGGCTGAATATGGGCTTACAAGCTTTCTGTAAACATAATTCATAGTATTCCTTTCTATAACACTTAAATGTCAATTTTACAATAGAAGGTAGGGGAAATATTCATAAAACAGTCAAGCACCTTAACATTATTCACCCTCCTTTACCCATTCAGACTATCTCAATCCTTGAAACACAGAGCTCTATTGTTCAAAGGTTGTGTATACCTCAATATTTACTTCTAGCCCATTTAGCTGTCTGTGATAGGATAATATCCATGCACCTAAGGGAAGACCAGTTAATACCACTATTATTTAAATTTACACACCAATCACTAAAGCCAGTAAGGTTGAAATAGAAGAATTCTACCAACGTCTTCAATCTAGAATTGGTCAAACATGCAATCAAGATGTATTGATCATTACTGGCAATTGGAATGCAAAGGTTGGGAGCAAACAAGAAGCATCAGTAGTTGGAAACTATGGCCTTGGAGATAGAAATCATGCTGGAAATCGCATGATAAAATTCTGCAAAATCAATGATTTGTTCATTTCAAAGACCTTCTTTAGACAGCATAAGAGACTATTATACAAATGGATCTCACCGAATTGAATGCATAGAAATCAATTTGACTACATCTGCAGAAAGAGAAAATGGAAAAGTTCCATAACATCAGTCAAAACAAGGCTAGGGGCAGACTGTGGAACAGACCATCAATTACACATATGCAAATTCAAACTGAAGCTGAAGAAATGAAAACAAGTCCATGAGAGTTAAAATATGACCTTGAATATATCCCACCTGAATTCAGAGATTATCTGAAGAACAGATATTATACATTAAACATTAAAGACAAAAGAGCAGAAGAGTTGTGGGATGACAGCAAGAACATCAAACATGAAAGCAAACAGTCATTAAGAAGACAAGAAAGAAGGAGAAAGTCAAAATGGATGTCAGAAGAGACAATGAAATTTGCTCTCCAGCATAGAGATGCTAAAGCAAATGGAAGAACTGAAGAGGTACAAGAGCTGAACAGAAAATTTCAAAGATCAGTTCAAGAAGATAAAGCCAAATATTATAATAAAATGTGCAAAGATCTCGAGTCAGAAAAGCAAAAAGGAAGAACAAGCTCAACATTTCTCAACCTGGGAGAGAGAACTCAAGAAAAAATTCAGGCCTTGACTTTTGTTATTCAAGGATTGTCTGAATGAATTATTTAATGATAAAAAGCATCAAAAGAAGATGGAAGAAATACAGTAAGTCACTGTACCAAAACGAAATGGCTGATGATCAATCGTTTCAATAGTTAGCATATGATCAAAAGCCAGTGATACTGAAGGAAGAAGTCCAAGGTGTATTGAAGGAATTGACAAAGTACAAGGCACCAAGAATTGATGGAATACAAATTGAAATCTTTCAAGAAAGTGAGGTGGCACAGGAGGCACTCAGTCATCTATGCCAAGAAATTTGTAAGACAACTATCTGGCCAACTGATTGGAAGAGATGCATATCTGTGCCCGTTTCAAAGAGAGGTGACCCAACGGAATGCGGAAATCATTGGACAATCTCATTGATATCCCATGCAAGTAAAGTTTTCCTAAAAGTAATACAGAACCAGTTGCAAGCATACATTGACAGAGAACTTCCAGAGGTTCAAGCCGGATTCAGAAGAGAATGTGGAATGAAGGATATCATTGCTGATGTCTGATGGATCTTGGCTGAAAGCAGAAACTATCAGAGAGATGTTTACCTGTGCTTCCTTGACTAGGCAAAGGCTTTTGATTGTGTGGATCATGATAAGCTATAGACAACATTGTGAAGTATGAATATTGTAGAGCACTTATTTGTGCTCGTGAGAAATCTGTACATGGATCAAGAGGCAGTTGTTCAAAAGAACATGGGAACACTGAATGGTTTAAAATTAAAAAAGATATGCAAAAGGGTTGTATTCTTTCATCATACTTATTCAACCTGTATGCTGAGCAAATAAGCTGAGAAGCTGGGTTCTATGAAGAGAAATGTGGCATCAGGATTGGAGGAAGACTCATTAACAACCTGCACCATGCAGATGATACAATCTTGCTTGCTGAAAGTGAAGAGGACTTAAAACATTTACTGATGAACATCAAAGAGCACAGCCTTCGGTATGGATTACATCTCAATGTCAAGAAAACAAAAATCCTCACCATTGTACCAATAAACAACATTCTTATCAATGGAGAAAAGATTGAAGTTGTCAAGGAGTTCATTCTTCTTAGATCCACCATCAACACTCACGGAAACAGCAGTCAAGAGATCAGACAACGTATTGCATTAGGCAAATCTGCTGCACAAGACCATTTTAAAGTGTTGGAGAACAAAGATGTTAGCTTGAGGACTAAGGTGTTCCTGATCCAAGTCATGCTATTTTCAGTAATATCATATGCAGGATCAGACATTGTTTCATTCTGCTGTGCATGGGGTCGCTATGAGTCAGTTCCGACTCGATGGCACCTGACAACAACAACAAATATATTTATTTATGACAAATCTGTGCATTTCTCAACTTATATTTAAATAAAATCCCTCAATACACAAGTCTTTCCTCTAGATGCTTCTGGGTATGGTAAAACCTATCTTTCAGTTAACAGTCAAACACATTAACTGTTTGTACCAACTATGGACTTCCATTCTTTAATAGTTTAATTGTAATAGTCATTTGTCCAGCTTCAAGTACTATCAGCTAAACACAAGACTGTAAGCCTCATAAAATCCTATGGGATGAGTAGTAGTATCTTCTCCATTTTGCAAGTGGAGATACTCAGGCTTATTGGGGTTAAAGGACTTGTCCAAGACCACAGACCTAGGAGTTCTGATGTTGTAGGATGACTAACTGCAAGGTTGGTGGTTTAAACCCATGAGCTGCTCTTTGGAAACTCTTTTCAGGGTTGCTATGAGTTAAGTGCTCATGATACGTAATAACAAAAACAATAACAACAGAACTAGAGTCAGTTAGAGCTTTCCAGAGAAACAAAACCAATAGAATGGATTCACAGCCTGGAAATTCAAGCAGGAGTTGATGTTGTGGTCTTGAGTCTGAAATTTTTAGGGCAGCTGGAAGGACATAAACTCAGAGGAGATTTCTATCTTATATGGTTATGAGGTAGAGTTTCTTCTCCAAAAAATCTTATTTTTCCTGAAAGGCCTGCAACTGAATGGATGAGGCCCACCCGCAAAATAAAGGGAATTCTCCTCTACTTAAAATCTTTGTAAATATTACTCATATCTACAAAATATTTTCATAGCATCATCTAAAGTTTTTGATCAAACAACTAGGAACCATAAAATTAAACATCACAGCTGGGATTTGAGCTCAAGACCAGCTCTTTAGTCACCTGCCTAAAAAACTAATTCACACCATGGTGTTAAGGGTGTTGGTTTTCAGATACTTGAATATTTCACAATGTGCCCTCTGGCCATCCCCTGTTCTCCAGCACCTTTCTTTTGTTTAAATCAATTCTCCAGTTTCCTTTTACAGATACTTCTTCTAATTCCTACACTAAAAGATGAGAAACTAATGGGGGCTATCATCTTCCACCTTCTGGAATATTTGTTTTTAGGAAAAATGAAGCTTTTGTGATTAAACAACTAACTAGGTAAGAGGGACTTCAAAAAGTTTGTGGGAACATGGAATTAAATGATAGTTGAACTTTTCTGTGAACTTTTTGAAGTCCACTCTTTTCTCCCAGGAGAAAAGGTGAGTAGTGACAGTAATCTCATGAATGACTGAAGTATAATAAGCTTCATCTCTATGTTTCATCACTATTCCATCTCCAGCACTAGACAAGCATAGTCATTAAACATGAACCAAATAATAAATGAACACATTGCATTTAAAATTTTTGCCTTTCAACAGAAACTCTGAAGTTAAAAATGTGGGGAAGTAAAATGTTGGCTTTCTAAATGGGGAGGTAAACCCTGTCTAGTGACTTACCTTTATAAGGCAATACAGTCACAACTGTGTCCAAAAGTGTGACCAGGGAATGGGAAAATCAAGTGATTCACTAGGAATATTTGATCAAATGCTTATTGATGCCTGTGAATATCAAAGCAAGCTCCATACTTTCTAACAAACCTATCTTTTGTTGTTGTTAAGGTGCTGTGGAGTTGGTTCTGACTCATAGAGACCCTGTGTAGGGTGTCTGAGAAGTGGCTGGTCAGCTTGACTCACTGACCTTGTGGTTAGTAGTCCAGTACTTATCTTACAGCACCACACCAGGACTCCATAAACCTATCTATATGATAAAGAATGAGAATATAGGAATGAGTAGCTAAACCTATGTACTCATTCTTACTCAAATATTTAGTGAGTTCCTAGGATGTACCAGGCACAGTTCTAGGCACTGGGAAAACAGCATTTGACAAAATGATCAGAAACCCTAGCTCTCACAGAGTTTGTATTCTATTGGTGGAGTGAGGGGCTGGACTGGAATGGAAACAATGACCATGACTAGATCTTTGTAACAGAAGAAAAGCACAAACAGACTAACATCAGAGATACATACATTGGGGAGAGAGGAGGGACCAGCTTGAGTCTGGCACAAGAAAAAGGTGTGGTGTGCCTGCTCCTCTCTGTGCTGGGATCCCTGAGTCTCATAGCCCTAGAAAGGACTGCATTAGGGATGGGCTTGGAATGAGGGGAAAATGATGCCAAGAAGTATGTTACCATGGTGATACTTTTCTCTGACCATCCTCCTCCTGCTTTGGAGACAGCATTTCTGCACTGAAAATAAAGAAGTGAAAAGGATGTTTCTCATTCATGGTAATGTTCATAGTACAGTTTCTTTTACGGTGAGTGCCACAGACACCCTGAAATTATGTTTATACATTTGGGACTGCTGGAACAAGCAGAAAGAGGGGTTGTCATCTGGCTACCCTGGCCTGGTAAAACAGCATCAGGTGGCATTGCCAGGGCAGACCATATGCTTTACCCTGCCCGTTATCCATGGCCTAGTGCAGCCTGGCTGAGGTCACAGTGACCCAAGCACATCTTCATTCCTCAGGGACCAGGAGGGCTCTCTTTTATGAATCTCAAAATGCGCTTCTTTGGGAAACCTCAGAAAAGATCAAACTGGTATCTTCTCCCTTCTCCAATAAATGTGTCTCTTTGATGTTAGTCTGAGTTTTCATATTTTTCAGTTCTGTATGAAGGACTGAGATTCATGATCCTCCCCCCCTCCAATAAATATTTCCCTCCTCCTTCAGAATATCTTGAGTTGCTTCTTCTTGAAGGACAGGTATCTTTTTATTAGTGTCTGTCTCTGTCTTCTTAAATATGCAAAAAATAGAGTTAAATGACCAAATCCCTAGCACATATGTGTAAATTAATTTCTCAGGTAAGTTATAAGAGAACTGAGAAAAGCAAACAGCTGGGGGTGGGGTGGGGAGGGAAGGTGTATATGGAGTGCAAGAGACTGTGAGAAAAAGACTGAATGAGAATAAAAATGTGTACGCACATTTATAAAAACTCACACTTTCTGAGCTTACTTCAAGCAGCCATACTTCTCCTTTGTTATCCTTTCTTGCTTGGGACATCCCCGTGGTGTTGAAGTACAGCAAGAAGTTGGAATACAAGTTCAAGTTCTGAAGTTGACAAATGGGGTTATGACAGTAACTTCATTTCTATGTATCTATATGACCAGTGGCAAATGATTCAATCTTTCTGAACTTCTGTTTCCTTATCTGTAAAAGAGGTATAATAACACCCATTTCTTAGGATTGTTATGAGGATGAAATATAGTGATGCTGAGCGATTGGTGCATAGCAAATCAATTCAAAGGCAGGAAGATTCAAGTTCTGAGAGAACTCCCAGCTTGTAAGAGAGCAATCAGAGGACTCCCCCTCCCCACTCTCTTAGAGACTGGAGGGTGGGCAGTACAGGCACAAGTGGGGAGCCAGCAAAGATGTTGTGCCATTGCTGTTCCCACCAACCTGGCCAGAATCTGTAGAGATTTCTCTTCCAAACCAGACTCCACAGAGCCCAGTTAGCTCATTGTACATTGAATTTCATCTCTAGTGACATTTTTCCTCCAGCTAGCACACAATGCAGTATGATCGCTACCTCATATTTGGGTCCAGACTGGGAGGGGATGTTATAGATGAGAGGATGGAAGAGTACTGTGTGGAGAAGCTTTCTAGGTGCCAGACAAGCTCCAAAAGAGCCAGGATATGCTGCCACTCCAATGAGAATTGTAAGTCCCCTCCCCCACAACCACCTTCAATCTATTCTCTCATGCCTCCTGCCTCCACACAATACACAGGCACATACACAATTCCTCTGGGGTTCTATTTGCAAATTGCATTCACTGTTTGCGCTCAGCTACAGGCTTTTTCCAGGGAGTAGACAGTATTCAGGTGCACGTTTATAAATAGGCAAGATCCCCCAAACCAGCTTATTTGGTTATGTCTCAAACTTCGTTGCTGATGGCCTGGTTCACTGACTTGGGGGCATCATTACATTCATGGAAATAACTGGGGTCAATGGTTTAGCTTCTGAGCAGGAAGAGAGCAGTTGAAGCAGTAATTCTTCAGCTTATTACCACAGGCAGCTAATAGATTAATCAGTGACTTCATTGAAAGCCTTGAATATTAGCTTGAAATTAGTTTAGTTAAATTCCCGGGTTGTAGTGTACATGTTTGTGCATATCTAAAGTAAAGAGATTTAGTGAGTCTTAGAACTGCTCATTTCCCAAAGACTTAGCCTTTGAACATACTCCAGACTCCTCTAGCAAGCTGATCTCAGCTTTGTCCAAGCTGATCTCAGGCTTAAGCTGAGGCTTCCCAATGAGAACGAGTAGGATTTGTTACTGCCCAACTGTAGACAAAGGTCTCTTACTCATTTTTTACTTCTCTTACAATAAGTGGAAGCTGAGAAGAAAAATGATATGTGAGGATTTTAGAATCAGGCCACCCTAACCTGATATCTGTCTTTTGCAATTGACTTAATCCTAGTTATTTGCCTTCTAATTGATTGCAACTCCTGGCAACTTCATGTGTAGAGTAGAACTGCTTCATAGAGTATTCAAGGCTATGACCTTTCTGAAGTAGACTGCCAGGTCTATCTTCCAAAGTGTTTCTGGATGGGTCAGAACTGACAACCTTTAGGGCACTGTTGAAGCAGTTAATCACTATTAAGTTTTTTGATCGCTGAGTTGTTGACAATAGTTGATAATAGTTAAATAGTTAAATAGCACAATGACTGGCACATAATAATTACTGAGTAAATGTCAGATTGATGAATAACCTCTACAATTAATGGTACAATTATTTTCAAAATACTTTTACCAATTGTGCCATAATTCTAACCCAGCAAGTATAATATGCAAAACATGTAGGATTACCACTATTTTTTTACAATAAGAAAAACTGTTTGTAAATGATTAAATGTCATGTTGTTGTTGTTAGTTTCAGTCCAGTCAGCTGGGCATAGGGGTGGCTATGAGTTGAAACTCTGACAATTTCAACTTTTTTTCCATTTATCATGATGTTGCTTGTTAGTCTAGTTGTGAGGATTTTTGTTTTCTTTACATTGAGGTGCAATCCACACTGAAGGCTGTAGTCTTGTACCTTCATCAGTAAGAAATTTACGTTCTCTTCAGTTTCAGCAAGTAAGGTTGTGTTATCTGCATATTGTCTGTTAATGAGTCTTCCTCCAAACCTGATGTCATACGTTCTTCTTCATATAACCCAATTTCTCGGATGATTTGCTTAGCATACAGATTAAATAAATATGGTGAAGCGATACAGCCCTGGCACATACCTTTCCTGATTTACAACCATCCAGTATCCCTTTGTTCTGTGTAAACAACTGTCCCTTGTTCTATATACTGGTTCCCCATGAGCACAACAAAATGTTCTGGAATACCTATTCTTCACAAAGTTATCCATATTTGTTATAATTAACCTAGTCAAATGTCTTTGTGAAATCAATAAAGCACAGTTAAACTCTTTCTGGTAGTCTCTGCTTTCAGCTGAGGTCTCTCTAACATAAACAATGATAGCTCTGGTTCTCTCAATGTGGCTTGAATTTCTGGCAGCTACCTGTTGATGCACTGCTATAACCATTTTGAATTATCTTTAGCTAACATTTGCTTGCATGTGGTATTAATAATATAATTTGATGATTTCTGTGTTCTGTTGGGTCACCTTTCTTTAGAACTGACACAAATATGAATTTCTTCCAATGAGCTGGCCAGGTAGCGTCTTCCAAATTTCTTGGCATGAACAATCAAATGTCTTCAGTGCTGCAACAATTTATTGAAAGATTTAATTTGTATCCTGTCAATTCCTGGAGTCTTGTTTTTCACCAATGCTTTCAGTGTAGTTTGGATTTCTTCCATTAATACTACCAGTTCTTGGTCATATGGTACATCTTGAGATGACTGAATATCTACCAATTCTGTTTGGTACCATGATTCTGTGCATTCCTACCATCTTTTTTGATGTTTCTGCATGGTTAAATGCTTTGCCCAAAGAATCCTTCAATATTGAAATCTGTGGCTTAAAATTTTTCTGTTGTTTCTGTTTGAAGAATGCTGAGCTTGTTTTTTCATTTTGGTTTTCTATCTCTAAGTTTTTACACATTTCATCATAACACTTTATTTTGTCTTCTGGAGCTGCCCTTTGAAATGTTCTGTTCAGCTTCTTCTTATTTCCTCATTTGTTCCAGTCACTTTAGCTTTAAGGGCAACATTCAGATACTCTTCTGACATTCACTTCGACCTCTTTGTTCTTTTCTGTCTTTCTTGTTAATGACCTTTTGCTTTTTTGACATGTGATGTTTTTGTTGACATCCCACAACTCTTCCAGTTTTCTGCCATTCATGCT
Source organism: Chrysochloris asiatica (assembly GCF_000296735.1). NCBI lineage: Eukaryota > Metazoa > Chordata > Mammalia > Afrosoricida > Chrysochloridae > Chrysochloris > Chrysochloris asiatica. Next base: position 9,436,663 of record NW_006408579.1, read on the forward strand.
CAATGCATCAAATTGGTCCTTGAGAAGATCCCTTAATTTATGTACGATACACTCAGGATCATATATTGCCTTTTGTGGACTTGTTTTAATTTTCTTCAGTTTCAGCTTCAGCTTACACTTGCATATGAGCAACTGATGGTCTGTTCACAATTAGTCCCTGGCCTTGTTTTGGTTGATGTTATTGATCTTCTTCATTATCTCTCCCCATGTTGTTGTTGTTAAGTGCCATAGAGTTGGTTTTGACTCAAAGTGATCGTGTATTGGTTTTCTGAGGAGCAACTGGTGGATTTGAACCATGGACAGTGCAGTTCAAACGTAACTTGTGGCCCAATGCTTATCCTATAGTTCCACACCAGGACAATTGATTCCTGTGTATCCCATCTGGCGAGATCTATGTGTACAGTTGCCTTTTATGTTGTTAAAAAAGGTATTTTCAATGGCCAAGTTGTTGGTCTTGCAAAATTCTGTTATGGAATCTCCAGCATTGTTTCTATCACCAAGACCATATTTCCCAACTACTGATCCTTCCTCTTTATTCTCAACTTTCAAATTTCAGTCACCAGTATTTATCAATGAATCTTGATTGCATGTTTGATCAATTTCATAGTAAAGATGTTGGTAGAATCCTCCAATTTTATCATCGCTGTCTTTAGTGATTGGTGTGTAAGTTTGAATAATTGTGGTGTTAACTGGTCTTCCTTTTAAGTGCATGGATATCATCCTATTACAGACACTATTTTACTTCAAGATACATCTTGAAATGTCCCTTTTGATGATGAATATGACAGAATTCCTCTTCAGTTTGTCTTTCCTGGCATAGTAAACCATATGACTGTCCAATTCAAAATGGCCAATACCAGTTCATTTCAGTTCACAAACTCACCTATATGAGTTTCATTTCATTTTTGACAACTTCCAATTTTTCTAGATTCATACTTCATACATTCCACTTTCCAATTATAAATGGATGGTTGTAGCTACGTCTTCTTATTTTGAATTGTGCCACATCAGAAAAGGAAGGCCCTGAAAGTTTTGCTTCATCTGCATCATTAAGCTCAACTCTACCTTGAGGAGGCAGCTCTCCCCCAGCCATACTTTGAGTGTCTTCAAACCTGAGGGGTCCACCATCCTGAACTATATCATGTAATGGTCTGCAGCTATTCATAAGATTTTCACTGGCTAACCCTTCAGAAGTAATTTGCCTTTCCTATATCCTAGGAGTCCTGGTGTGGTGCTGTGGGTTAATGCATCAGACTGCAGATCCATTTGAACTGCAAGGTCGGCAGTTCAAGGTCACCAACTGCTCCTCAAAAACCCTATATAGGGCCACTATGGGTTGGAATCAACTCGATAGCACTTAACAACAACAAGAAGTCTATGTTAGTCTAGAAGCTCTGCTGAAACCTCTCCACCATGGGTGAACCTGCTGTTATTTAAAATATTGCTGGTATTTCTTCAAGCATCACAGTAGCACACAAGCCATCCAGTACAACAAACCACTACCAGATGAGTGGTGGCTCATGACCCCTAGAAGACTCATATAATATTACAAAGTATAGTTGTGCTCCAGGAAGGCAGGGCTACTATTTTATTTAATTTTGTTTCCCCTAGAGCAGCTAGCAGAAACTTCCCACATAGTCAGCACTCTATGATTACATGTGGATTGGTGATCTTGTAATTTTGGGCTAATTCAGACCTGAGTAATGCCTGTGTCAAGGTCAAACTTATTATCCTATGAAGTATTTTGGCATTCTTCTGAGTCTAGACATTTAAGTAAGAAAACTGCAACTCAGGGAACTGAAATGGTTTCCCCAAGAGGGTAGAAGACGGACATATTTATATAACCTAACATATCATAAAGGAAAAAATGTGGACTGCTTCTCAGGCTGCAGAGATAATCCTCCATAAACACTGCTGAGGGAGAAGGAAAATAAAGAAAAGTCTTCCTGTATATACCAGTAATGATCTTTCAAGATCTTAGTTAAAGATGAGACACTGACTACAGACAGAGTAACTGACAAATGTATAAATCACCTATTGAGGGCAGTGTTATGAATTGAATTGTGTATCCAAAAAATATGTTTTAAATGCTAACTTCTGTACCTGTGGATGTAATCTCAGTTGCGAATAGGATTTTTTTTATGTTAATGAGACCATATATCATGTAGAAATTGTCTTAACCAATCACTTTTTAGATATAAAAGAATAGATTAGGTACAGATAAAAGTAGGTGCAGAGTGAGACTTACATTACCTGAAGATGATAGAGACCAACCATGCTACAAGCCCAGGAATCACAATGAATACCAGTTTGAGGAGCCAAGACAAGGATTTCCCCCTAGAGTCGACCAGGAGTCTGTCTTCTTCTGGCACTGGCAACTTGAATTCAGATGTTGTCTTCTAAACTGTGAGAAAACAAACTTCTGTTTGTTAAAGCCACCCACTTGTGGATTTTTTGTTACAGCAACACTAAGAAACAAAGACAATGAGGATTGTGAAGAGTAGACATAGTGCCACCTTCCATTAGGACAATCTTTACTGCACAGTTCCAAGAAACCTCAAGACCATTTTGAACATAATCTTAAATTATTGTTGTTAAGTGCCATTGAGTTGGTTCTGACCCACAGTGACCCATATAGGGATTCCAAGAAGACGTTGGTGAGCTTGAACTGCCTACTTGCGGTTCAAAGTGACTTTGCAGTCCAGCGCATTAACCCACAGCACCACACCAGGACTCCCTAATCTTACGTAGCCATAATCAATTGACTGAAATTGACATATGAAATGGAACCTACTTGCCATCCCTGCTATAGTATACTTTCACATAATCATAGCATTCTAAGGTGATCCTGATTACTATGATATTGCAGAATGGTGATTTTTAAATTCTCCTATTTTTTCTGCAATTGGGATATGACATACTGTTGTAGGGAAGACTTTCCCTTCTCCCTCATTACTTATTATTATTTTTATTATTTTCAATTTGGCCATTTCATGTGTGTTCTCATTTTGTTCGATGGTAGTTATTATATATTACTGCACATTCATTTCAATGCACAAATTGTCACAGATTGGACTGAAGTGACCCCATATAGGATGACTCTTAAATCCTTTAGAAACATCTCTCATTTTTGGATTACACCCTTAATCTGCAACACAACATGTTCCAAGTTCATTTTATACTTTCCTTGCCCAAACCCTGGGATCAGTCCGGGTAGGGTACTTTAAATGGAAACAGTCTTTTATTAGAAACTGGTACTTAGAAAGCAAAATCAGGCATACAATTAGATGTTTAAATACAAACTTTAAAGTATGTTCAAGTGTTTCTTTCACTATGTCTAAAGTGCCTGTTAGAGCAAAGTAAATTGTGTCAACGGAGCAAAATGGTTTTAGCTGCCATCAAGTTGATTCCATTTCATGGTGCTTGTGGATGAGATATATCAGTAGATATAGAGTCATAAATCTTCAAAGGAAATGTAAAGTAGTAAGTACTGTATTTCTTGTATTTTAAGATTATAAAATGCACTACACCTTAATAACAGTTTTTGGAAGATGAAAGGAGGGCTAAGAATGCCATTTTAAATGTTCACATTGATAATAAATCATCTTTTCTTTCTTCTTATGTCAGAATTATTCTCTTATGATAGAATGGATCCTAAATGGTACAGTGTCTTTGAGTCCACATCTGTTTCTAAATTCCTTCCCATTCTTTGCAGGATCTGAGGCCATTCTTCCCTTCTTTATTTATTTATTTATTTAACTTGTCATTGTGAATTGAGTGAAGGTTTACAGGCTAGGTTATGAGTTTTACATGCAACAAATCATATATTTTGTTCTATCTGAATGATTACAATCCTCTCCTTGCAACAACAGTTATTCCACATCCTCCTATGGTTCTTATTTCCAGTCTACCTTCTTTCTCCTCCCTGCACAATTTTGTCCATAGGTAAATGTTGCCCTTTTGGTCTTAAATGATTGACCATTCCATGGTGTACATACCTTACTAGTGGTGTTGTCTCCCCTATATACCTATCTACTGCTTCACTGAAAATTGGATCTCAAGAGTGAACTCCATTGTAGACCTTGAGAGCCATAGTCTCGAATTCCTCCAGGCTTTCTCACCAATAAGCCCAGTCCATTAAAAAAAAAAAAAATTCCAGTTTTGGTCCACATTTTCTCCCACTTTATCTAGGACCTCTAATGTAATCCTTTTCAGAGAAGTTGGTAGTGGTAGCCATCTATTTCTTCTAGTTTCAGAGTCATGGTGACTAATGTTCACCTGCTCTAATGTTCCTTTGAACTAGTTGATTCCAAGCATCTTCAGTTATCATCAAGCTTCTTTCTTACACACATGAAGAGATCAATAGTTACACCTTAGATGATCGTTCATGAACTTTTAAGATCCCAGACATTACTCACCAAAGCAGAATGTAGAACATTATTTTTGTGGATGAAGTTATGCCATTTGACCATAGTGTCCCATAAGAATACAGTCCTGAGTCCCCAGGCCTAGCAACTCATTGCCTTAATATGTTTGATAACAGCTAAGAAGTTTTTATCATTTTGTCCCTGTGTGCTCCACCACATTTATAGGTGTGCTTGCAGCAAAGGTAAATATCCAGTACAAATACTCTTTTCCAAACTCCTACAGCATCTTTTTTAAAACATCAAGATGTGAAAAATTTGCATCTTAGAATCAAGAAAGTAAGCAATTTATCTCAAAGAAAATCATATCATTTTGATTTCATGTGGAATAATTTAAATGATTTGGGGGAAGCAGTGAATAATATTATATAAAGCTTTATTTATGTTTCTTCTCTTGTTATCCTTAACTACATATCTTTTTAACATTTTTCATGAGACTAAGATAAAAGTTTAGGGGATATATCTATTTTGTTTTTTACAGATGCATGAAAAATGAAAAGAATTCAATCAAATTTTCTACTCCACAGTGATTGAGTTTGAGGAAGATTAGTTATCATTAAAATATGTTGATTTCTTCCATATTTTCTCATGCATTTAAATTTTAATAGGGCTATAATATCATGTCAGTGACTCAGAGACCTAAATGGATTTAATAATAACAAAAATGGTTTAGGTATGGAAATGACTTTATAGTTAAAAAACACATTGCAAAGGCAATCTCATCAAGAATATCTTAGTGTACTAACTAGTTAGAACATCTGCTAGGGATGTGGTTGCATAGATACAAATTCTGGCACTGCTACTCACTAGATTTTTACCCTTAGGCAACTTTTCTAACTTTATGTTTCAGTTTTCTCAACTGTCAAAAAAAGATGATAGTGGTAATGTTGTTAATGCTATTGATCCAGCTTCTACTTGTAACAACCCTGAAAAGTTTTTCTGAGGAATGGCTGGTGGGTTTGAATGACTAATCTGGTTAGCAGTTCAGTGTTTATTCTATAGCGCCACAACTTTGAAAGGACTTAAAAAGAATACAGGGAAAGTGCTTAGACCAGAACTTGGCACATTTAACAAATGATAGCCAGTTCTTTAGAAAAACAGAAACAGTGAAATATGTATGTGTTAGTATTGTCACTCCTGCTTGTTTATTGTTGCACTTAGCTTGGTATATTTTTTTCCATCCTTTAATTTTTAGTTCGTTTTTGGATTTGTGTGTAAGATGTGTCTCTCACAGGCAGTGTATTGAAGGGTCTTTTTTTCTTATCCATTCTGCCACTCTCTATCTCTTCACTGGTGCATTCAATCCATTGACATTCAATGTAATTATTGATAGGTATGAATTAATTGCTGCCATTATGTTACTTTTTTGGTAGTGCTATTCATTCTTTTTCTCTGCATGCCTTCTTGTGTTGGGTTTGTGGGTTTTTTTGCTATTTCTTGTAGGTTCCTTCTTAGTTTTCAAGTTTGTTTATTCTGCTTGGAAGTTCATTTTCATGGTAAGTTTTGAAGTATTAACTTTCTTTGGGGTTACCTTATAGTCTACTAACTTTTCTCTCCATTTAAGAGAATCTATTTTATCCTGTAATCGACTTGACATCCTCACCACCTGGATCTCTGTTGCTATGTTTATCCCTTCTTTGATATTGATATAACTTTGATCTTTGGTTGACCTCCCAGCTCCTTTGAATTCGTTGTTGTAGTCTTGTTCTGTTCTGGACTCTGCTATCTGTCGACTGAGTTCCAGGTGGTGTTGCCACACCTGTCAATCTCTGTTTATTGTCTGTTCTTGTTGCTTTTCAGTCCACAAGTGCTGGATTGGTTTTGATATAATCTCTCAGATTCTGTTTATCATAGAATGTTTTGAATGCACCATCGTATTTGATTGATAGTTTTTCTGGATAGACGATTCTTAGTTGGCAGTTTTTTTCTTTAGGGTTTTGTATATGTCTCCCCATTGCCTTCTAGGCTGCATGGTTTGTTCTGAACAGTCAGAGCTTAATCTGATTTGTTTGACTTTGTAAGTGATGCTTCTCTTATCCCTGGTCACATTTAGTATTCTCTTCTTGTCTTTGATTTTTGGAGAGCTTGATTATTATGTCTTGGTGATTTTCTTTTGGAGTCTATCCTTCCTGGGGTATGTTTGGCTTCTTAAATGTTTATCTTCTATCTTTTAAGATGTTAGGGACATTTTCTTCCAGAACCTCTTCAACTGTCTCCTCTTTGGACTTCTCTGATTCTTCCTGTCCCAGAATGCCAGTAATTCTTAAATTGTTCCTCTTTATGTTATCCAGCAAGAATCTTAGACCTTCCTCAGATTTTATAATCTTTTTTTCTGCTTGCTTTTCTATCTTAGCAGTATTGAGAGATTTGTCTTCCAGCTTCCATCTCTTCAATTCTGCTCCTTTCCCCTTTCAGTGTATTGTCCATTTCTGACATTTTATTATTAATCATCTGGACCTCTTTTTGCAGGTTTTGAATTGTTCCAATGCTGTATCAATCTTATTTAATTGCTCTTGTAGTACTTTCCTCACTTCTTCCTTGTTTTCCTCCACCCCTTTTCAGAGTATTTGAATTTGTTTCCATATCATTCTTCTGAATTCTTTCTCAGGCAAATCCGAAACCTGTTCTTCCTCTTCTAGAAAGCCATTGTCTGTATCCAGCTCATTTGTCTCAGCTACTCTTTTCTGTTTTGGGACATGTTTGATATCTTTTGTTGTTTTTTGTTTGTCAAATCCAATAGTTATGTGTTTTTTTTTAATGCTTGAGTGAATGTTTGTTGTAGTGTTATTAAACTTACTGGGAGTTTCCTGGTGGATATGATCAGGAGATAGGCATCCCTTTTCACATGTAATTTTTAGCAGCTGTTATTGGCTCTTGTCTCAATGGTGGAATATTATGGGGTATGTTTGTAGCTTGGCAATATGGCCATGATTGCTGTCTCTTCTTGTGTTATGGGGGGGGGAAGCTCCCACCTCCAGGAAAAATCTGTGGTCATAAGGTCCAAAAGTAGAAGCAATATAAAAGCAGAGACAAGAACTTCCCTGCTTTTAGCGCAAGTGCCCTTTGCCTGTCTGTCTGTAGTCCCGCCCTCTGACTTTCTCCCAGGTGGCATGGCTGCAGAGAGAGTCCTGTGAGATGGGACTCTTTCTCTCTATGTCATGGGAAAGCTGTGGTCTCAACACTGTACCTTTTTGGGGTGTGTGCACCCACCTGCCTGAAGGCATCTGGGATGGGCAAAGAGGGTACAACAGGGAAGCGGTGGGGAGGGGGGGATGTGTAAAATGCCTCCACACCTTCTTTTGCAAATGTCACTTCCCTGCTTTTAGCACAGGTGCCCTTTGCCAGTCTGTCTATAGTTCCGCCCTCTGACTTCCTCCCAGGTTGGATGGCTGCAGAAGGAGTCCCATGCCAATTTCCAAAATGCAATGTTTTCCTTTATACAATGATTTTTCCACTTGCAGTTGTGGGAAACTGACGCTCTGATAGATCCAGAGCTCTGGTGTAATTCCATGAAAGCCACGTTCCTGGGTTTTCAGTCCCCTCACACGGAGCCTGCCCTACATGACTCGACTCTACCACCACCAATGAGAAGACCCCCTCCACACCTTTTTCTCTTAAGGAATTCAACAGTTTGAAACATACCCATATGATGGAAAGAAATCTGCTTTAGTTAAGACCAAATGATTTCATCACATGGAACTGCTCCATAATGTTTATTATAATGTGGTAGCTTGAAAATTTCCATGATTCTGAAAGCAATGTCAAGATATTTCAAATACCAGCAGGGAGATGCATAGTGGACAGGTTTTGGCAGAGCTGCCAGACTAAGATGAATTTGGAGGAAATGCCTGGTGATCTATTTCTAAAAACTAGCCAATGTAAACTTTATAGATTACAGCAGAATGTGGTCCACTCTCTTGCCTTAAATCATTATCAGGAGGGATCAATCACTAGATGAGGATATCATGTTTGGTAAGAGAGACCCTTGGTGAGATGGATGTCCCAATAGTTACAAAGATGAACTCAAACATGCTGCTGATCATGAGGAGGATGCAGGAGGAGACAATGGTTTGTGAAGTTTACCTAAGGCCACTAGGAGTTGGAATCAGCTGAAAGCAGTTATCTATCTAAATAACTGCAAACATCCATTAATAATCAGAACACAGAATGTACAAAGCATGAATATAAGATGTTACACTGTTAAAAAATGAAATGGAATACATAAAGATCAATATGCTAGCTATTAGTTAGTTGAAATGTACTGGTGTTGGATATTTTGAATCTGACAGTTGTATGGTTTACTACACTGAGCATGACAAATTCAAAAGCAATGACTTTGCATTCATTATCAAAAAGAACATTTTAAGATTGAACTTAAAGTACAACACTGCCTGTTATGTTGTTGTTAGGTGCTATTGAGTTGGTTATGTACAACAGAACAAAACACTGTCAAATACAGTACCATCCCCATGATTGTTGTTAAAATCATCAAAGGTGTGCACCAGGGTTAGATTCTTTCACTATACATTTTAAACCTGTAAGCGGAGCAAACAGTCTGAAAAGCTGAATTACATGAAAAAGAATTATATGGCATCAGGATTGGAGGAACAACCAGCAATATGGAGATGATGCAACCTTTCTTGTGAAAGAAAAGGATACTTAAAAGATACTGATGAATATCAAAGACTACAGCCTTCAACCTCATCAAGAGAGAAGAGCATAGTATGGGACCCTATCCAGAGAAGCAGCAATGCCAGAGATGGAGGCAGAGATGATGATGTGGAGAGATGGAGCAGCTGGTTATCCTAGACTTAATGAGAAAGATGGGCTATATGCTGGTGGCCAGGGAGCAGGCTTGTAGGATATGCCTTTTGGTTGTTTGAATGGTTATATATTCCTGGTGCTTTGGTGTACAACCAAAAACAAACAAACAAACAAACAAACAAACAAAAAAAAAACAGAGGAAATGGAAGCAAATGCTGCTGAATAATGATGCATGGAGGGGATTGTAGTCATTGTAATGAAATGAAATACAATAGGATGAATGTAAAGTTGATATTTTCCCATGTAAACAATCACTCAATTCACAATTAAAAAAAAAAAAAGACTATAGCCTTCAGTATGTGTTGCCACTCAATGTAAATAAAACAAAAATACTCATGAATGGACCAATAATTAGCATGATAAGTGGAGAAAATATTGAAGTTGTCAAAGACTTCATTTTGCAAGTATCTGCTATCAACACTCAGGAAGCAGCAGACAAGAAATCAAACTATATTGCAGTAGGCATATCTGCTGCACAAGACCTCTTTAAAGTGTTCAAGAGCAAAGATGTCATGAAGACTAACATGTTCCTGACCCAAACCTTGGTATTTTCAATCACCTTATTTGTTGTTAGGTGCCATGGAGTCAGTTCTGACCCATAGCGACCTTATGCACAGCAGAACGAAACACTGCCTGATCCTGGGCCAACCTCCCTATTGTTGCCATGCTTGAGTCCATCGATGTTGCCACTTGGCCAATCCATCTCATTGGGGGGCTTTCTCTTTTTCTCTGACCCTCGATCTTACCAAACATGATCTCCTTCTCAAGCAACTGGTCTCTCCTGATAATATGTCCAAAGTATGAGAGACAAAGTTTGGCCACCTTGGCCTCTAAGGAGCACTCTGGCTGTACTTCTTCTAAAACGGATCTATTGGTTCTTTTGGCAGTCCATGGCACTTTCAATATTCTCCTCCAACACCATAACTCAAAGGCATCAATTCTTCTATGGTCTTCCTTATTCACTG
>NW_006408579.1:9447485-9464747 GCF_000296735.1 Chrysochloris asiatica
AAAAAAAAAAAAAAACTTTAAAAAGTTCCTGTGCAGCAGATTTGCCTAATGCAGTACGTCGTTTGATTTCTTGACTGCTGCTTCTGTGAGTGTTGATAATTGATCCAAGGAGAATGAAGTCCTTGACAACTTCAATCTTTTCTCTGTTGATAAGAATGTTGTTTATTAGTCCAGTGGTGAGGATTTTTGTTTTCTTAACATTGAGATGTAATCCATACCGAAGGCTGTGCTCTTTTATTTCATCAGTAAATGTTTCAGCAAGCAAGGTTGTATCATCTGCATATTGCAGGTTGTTAACGAGTCTTCTTCCAATCCTGATGCCACATTTTTCTTCATATAGAACAGCTTCCCAGATTATTTGCTCAGCATACAGTCTGAATAAGCATGGTGAAAGAATACAACCTTGTCGCACAGCACACCTTTCTTAATTTTAAAACATTCACTGTTCTTATGTTCTGTTCGAACAACTGCTTCTTGGTCCAGGTACAGATTGTTCATGAGCACAATTAAGTGTTCTGGAATACTCATACTTTGCAATGTTGTCCACAGCTTGTCATGATCCACACAATCAAAAGCCTTTGTGTAGTCAATAAAGCACTGGTAAACATCTTTCTGATATTCTCTGCTTCCAGCCAAGATCCATCAGACATCAGCAATGATATCCCTTGTTACATGGCATTTTCTAAGATGGTGGATTGGGTAGACATTCAGTGAGGAGCTCCGTCAGCAACACACACAGAATACTGGACCATGCAGGCTCAGGGGATGGTGCTAGAACTCTGAAATAACCTTATATGCATGTGAAAATTAGACAATGAATACTGAAGATCATAGAAATGACACATTTGAGTTATGGTCTGGGAGAAGAATATTGAAAGTACTATGAACTTCCAGAAGAACAAATATGTGTTGGGAGAAGTACAGGCAGAATGCTGCTTGGAGGCTGGGCTGTCTCGTACTTTGGCCATAATATCAGGAGAGACCAGTCCTGGGAGAAGTACATCGTACTAGGTGAAGTGGATTGCCAGTGAAAAACGGGAAATATCCCTAATGAGATGGACTAGCACAGTGGCAGCAGCAATGGGTTAAAGCTAAACAATGATTATGAGAATAGCTCAGGACTTGGCAGTGTTTCATTCTGTTGTGTACAAGGTTGCTGTGAGTCAGAACCTACAGGTTGCTATGAGTCAATAGTACCTAACAACAACAACAACACATGGGCAAAATATCAAATGATGCAGAAAGCATCCAGAGACGATGGAAGAAACACAGTCACTGTATCAAAAATAAATGGCAGATGTTCAACCATTTAAAAGGTAGCATATGATCAATTATTGATGGTACTGAAGGAAGGATTACACACTGCATTGAGACACTGGCAAAAAATAAGGCCTCAGGAATTGATGGAATACAAAATTTCAACAAACTGAACAACACTGGAGGTGCTTATTCAGGAAGTTTGGAAGACAGCTACCTGGCCAACTAATTGGAAGCGCTCCATCTTTGTGCCCATTACAAAGATTGGTGACCCAACAGAATGTGGAAATCATCAGACAATATAATTAATATCACATGCAAGTAAAATTTTGCTTCAGATAATTCAAAAATTGTTGCACTAGTACATTGGCCACCAGAAATTAAAGCTAGATTCAGAAGAGGACATGGAACTAGCTATAGCATTGCTGACATCAGATAGATCTTGGCTAAAACTAGAGAATACTAAAAGTATGTTTACTTGCGATTTATTAACTATGCAATTAGTTCAACTGTTAGGATCATGACAAGGTTTGGATTGCATTTTGAAGAATGGGTATTCCAGGATACTCAACTGTGCTAATGAGAAAGCTGTACATAGACCAAGAGGCAGTGGTTCCAATAAAACAATGAGATACTAAATGGCTTAAAATTAGGAAAGATATATGTGAGGGTTGTATTCTTTCACCACACTCATTCAATCAGTATGATGAGAAAAATTATACCAGAAGTTGGATTATAGGAAGAAGAATGTGGTGTCAGGATTGGAAAAAGACTCATTAACAACCTCCCATATGCAGATGATACAACCTTGTTTGCTAGAAGTGAAAAGGACTTAAAAAACTCACTGATAAAGATCAAAGGCTACAGCCTTCACAGTGAATTGCACCACAATGTAAAGAAAACAAAAATCCTCACAAGTGGATCAATAAATGGAGATAAATAAGTCATGACAAATGAAGAAAAGATTGAAGTTGTCAAATAACTTGCTGGCGTCAGCATACGCAGACCCTGGGTTGATCAGTGGCCCTGTGACATGGATGAAAATCCAATTCTGGGGCCCTCCTCAGGATAGCGAGCCATGGACCCTGAGGTCCAAAGGAAGTGACCTCCTGACATCCCTGGTTCATTGGTTTTTGCGAACTCACTGGTTGGCTACCTCTGTATAATTTTCTTGGGTCCTAATATTGTTCATTCTATGCTTCTAACTCCAGTAATTGTAGCTTTTGAGAAAATGGTTTCTTTTACAATGCCTCTCTTAATGCCTTCACTGTGTTGGCAGTGCGTGGAGTCTTGGGAACAAATCTTTCTGAGGAACAAGTGATAGCCACCTGGGATGAGTATCAGAACTGTTCCTTATTTGGTTATTCAGTTATGTTTGATATTAACTTAAAGCGTGAGCTTTTGATATCCATGAACAATAATGGGTTTGAAACCCCTTTTTAGAGCCGAGGCAGTAAAAGTTTCCTTAGATAACTTAGAAAGGCCAGGAACAGGTATATTGGGAATATGACAAAAGGTTTTTAGAGAAAAACTACCCAAGGTTTGTAAATAAAGTGGAATGGTAAATTCTGGGAATACTGGATTAGAGGAAAATAGTGGCAGCTCCATTAGCATTTAGATATAGATAAATGAAGCCCAGTGCCTGAGATCTTGCTCACAACAAAAGCATGAGCTTTTGTTTGTAAAGTGTGCAGAGACAGCTTGGCTCCCTTCAGGAACCTTGCTTTATGTTTAGTATCCTTAAGAAACCGCACGTTGCTGCTCTAGATCATTTAAGCCTAAAAGTTAATATATAACAGCTTGATTGAACCTTTTTTCTGTAGAAATAAGAATGTTAGATTGTTAAGAAAAACTATGAAAATATCTTAAAAGTTGTTCCCCTGAATCATTATGTCCTGTTTTGAATGATTAATCACATTTCAGTTCTGTATTCTATCTTATCTAAAGAATCACATCCTCCCTTTGTGAATTACATCTTTCCTTTGTAACAAATCCCTCCTTGAAAAAAAAAAATAAAAGACTGAGGTAAAGTGAGTGCTGCATGCAATGCAAGACAGTGCAATGTCTGCTGCAGACGAGCTTGCCTGTCAGCTTGCATCAAACTTGTATGTCTGTCATCTTTGTGTTTGCTTCTCTGTCTCTTTCACCTGCCAGATTTCCCCACTTCGTGAAACTTACTCTAATATAACAGAAGCTATAATCAAGAAATCATACAATGGAAAAAAAAAAGATATCATATGATGTGTTGTATTAGACAAATCAGCTGCACAAGACCTCTTTAAAGTGTTTAAGAATAGAGATAACAGTTTGAGGACCTAACCTAAGCCATGTAATTTTCAGTTGCCTCATATATATGTGAAAATTGGTCAATTTGTAAGGGAGACCATAGAAGAATTGATGCATTGAGTATTGGAGAAGAATATTGAAAGTACCATGGACTGCCCAAAGAACAAACAAATTGTTGTTGGAAGAAGTGTAGCCAGAATGCTCTTTAGAAGTCAGGATGAGGAGACTTGATCTTTCATACTTTGGATATGTTATCAGGATGGACCAGACTCTAGAGAAGGATGCCATGCTTGGTAAAGTGGAGTGTCAGAGAAAAAAAGAAAGATCCCTAGTGAGGTGGATTGGCACAGTGACAGCCATAGTGGGCTGAAGCATAGCAATTATTAAGCTGGTGTAGGACTGGTCAGTGTTTCATTCTGTTGTACATTTTGTCACTATGAGTCAGAACAGACTCAACAGCACTTAACATAACAGTAGCCTCTATCTATATCTATCTACCTCTATCTATCTTTCTGTCTGCCTATCTACTTCATAACAGAAGTGAGATTAGTGTTTGACAAAACAGCAGGACACCATAGCCTAGTCAAGTCAACACATTAAACTAATAATCACCCCCAGTAAAAAGTTGTTCAAAGGTGGATTTCCACATCATTCTAGTATCTCAAATGGACATTTCCCTTTGTACATCTTTTTTGCTGTTTTTTAAACCTTTTAATGTAAATTGAGTGATAGTTTATACAAGAGAACATCAGTTTTGCACACATCCTATCATGTTTTGTTTCATTGCAATGATTACAATCCTCTCCATGCATCACCATTCAACAGTATTTGTTTCTATTCCCTCTGTGTGCTTTTAGGTACACAAAAACTCTCAAGAATATATAATCATTTAAACAACTAATCCCTTTGTGCATTTCTTAAAAGATAACTTAGTATTATTATCCCCACCCCATTTAAGAAACCAGATGGATTCAACAAGAATTATCTTCTTAATTTCTGAATAAGGATTCTGAATTTGGAAGCTGTACCAGTGCACCTACCTATGGTCCTTCAGTGATCTAGTCCTTCATTTTACTAACCAGTAGCAGGTGTTAGTTTTTTACACTTAGGCTTTGGATCGCTAACCACAAGGTAGGCAATTCAAATCCACCAGCTACTCCTTGGAAAACCTACACTGGGTCACTATGAGAAAGAACCAATTCAATGGCACTTAACAACAACAACAAACTAAGGAAACCATGGTTCAAATGAGTTAATGGTTCCAAAGACTGCACACAAACTTCTGAATCTTAGGTTAGCAGAGCAAAGGAGAAAAGAGAACATGGCCAGTGAGTTTGGTTTGCCCAATCTTGCTGGGTCATATCTGCTCCAAAATGACTCATTCTCCATCAAAGTGCTGCTCTGAAGTCATCATGAAGGTACTTATCCTGGCACAATACTACAAAGGTGAATAGCATTTTAAAGAAAGAAGAGAGAAGACATTCTTCATCTTGCGTGTTAAAGGATTCACCATTTCCTTTTTAATTGGCTTAGAGAGATTTGATACTTTATTTGGTAGGAGTTGGCAGTGATCTGTGTAGTTTCTGAAGGACTGGGCTAGACTGCTGTATCTTAAAAGAAGGCTTGGGAATCCCTATCTCTTTTGATGATTTCTTTATTGCTGTTTGAGGGTTTTAGAGAACTGAGGTCATAGATGCTACATTAGCGTGCAGAGTAAGGAAGCTAGGACTCCACCATTTATTGCAGAGCAATTACATCACTCACTCTGGCTGGACTCCTATAATATCATGTGACACTGTGTCACAGGTCCCCTGCCATTTTGCATAGCTTTTGTCCTATGAGAGTTTAGCAGCAACACTACTAACTGTTGGGAGAATCTCCTAAATTCTTCCTATTAAATTATGTGCACAATGATTCCACCTCAGTAAAAGGTAGAAAAGAAAAGAATTTGTTGCCTGGAAAATATGAAGGAATGTGGGGACATATGGAATAACAGCATGGAATATAGTTCACTAGAGGTTACACTACCAAGCTAGGAAGTACAGTACAATGCTGCATTAAACAAATAACATTAAAACAGAAAATGTAATTATATGATCATCATAAAAAACAATTTGTAACAATTAACTCTTTTTTTTTTTAAATTAAATGTTTTTATTTTGCATTGAGTGAAAGTTTACAGGGCACACCATCAGCTTCACATTCAACCATTCATATAGCTTGTTTCATTACATTGATTATTATCCCCGCCATATATCATCAGTTTACAGTGTTTCTCTCTATCCTCTTTAGCTTTTTTTTTTTTGGATGGGGGGGGGGGGACTTGGCTTATTGGAATTTACAGTCTCGGCTTTTAGGGAAGGTTTTTACATTTGTCTGTGGATATCCAGGGCTCATGTATGAGATTACTAATAAGCATTACTGAATAATCAGATGAGGGACAGTTTGCTATGTCTACTAAGTGGCTAGAGTCTGATCCTCAGAGCCTATGGTTTGGACGGTCAACAACGCTTGGGCCCACAGGGGCTTGGCCTCCTGACCGGGTCTGTACTGTCTGCATCTGAGTCCTCCTTATTTATTGATTGTTTAAGGGACGCTGCCTGTCTTAGGTGGTCAGTGCGAATTCCTCAGTCTTACCAGTCATTGAGACTCATTGCAGCATGGCAATGTCTCTGTCTTAAGTAGCCGAGGTTCCACGTGATCCTTACCCGTCTCTGGCCACACGTCCAGCATAAACAGCTGCCATCCGAGGAAGGCAGGGAGGGAGGAGATCAGCTGGGGACCCCATGCATCCGATGTTGCCGGCCCACCACCTGCTCTAAGGTGACCAAGCAGGATCACTATGCTGAGGTTCAATCCAGTTCTTAGGGGATCTTATTCTCTAGCATGGGTAGCAAATGGGTAGCCACTCAGTGTTCACTTTGAGAATTACTTATATCATAAATTTGAGCATGTAGCTGATGAATATTCTCAGACAAGTGTATATTGTTCCACAACCTCCTAAAATGCTGTTGGATTAAGTTCCAATTAATTTCTGGGTTACTGAAAGATAACACAAATCTACTTATACCTTGGGTAACCTTAGCTGGGAGTGTAGTCTGGATATATTGGGTCTTATTTCCCTTAAGCGGTCTTCCTTTCTCTAAAGCATTTAGCCTGTTTTGTGAGCCTTTGTCTATTTACTCTCGGATCATATGAGCGAGACTAATGTCCCTAGACATTTGATTTACATGATGGGCAGGGACAATCAACTCTTTGTTGTTGTTGTTAAGTGCCGTCGAGTCGGGTCCGACCCATAGCGACCCTGTACAGGGTTTCCGAGGGTGTAAATCTTTACGGGAGTAGAAAGCCTCATCTTTCTCCCGCGGAGCGGCTGGTAGTTTCGAACCGCTGACCTTAAGGTTCGCAGCCCGATTCGTAACCACTACGCTACCAGAGCTCCTATAAGGGAAGCTTATTTCCAAGGCATGTGGAAGACTCAGGTGTCTGTTTAAAGGGACCAAACCCACAAATTGCCAATGACTTCTTCGTTGCAAATAACTTTTTAAAACAGCATAAAAGAAAACACATGAACTTCACCAAATGGAATACACAGAAATCAAATTGACTACATATATAGGAAGAGATGGTGGAAAAGCTCCTTATCATTGGCCAAAACAAGGCCTGGGCATACTGTGGAACAGACCATCAACTGCTCATATGCAAGTTCATTATAAAACTGAAGAAACTTAAGTCCATAAGAGTCAAAATTAGAATTTGAACGTATTCCACCTGAATTTGAGATCATCTTAAGAACAGATTTGATGTATTAGACACTAATAACTGAAGACCAGAAGAGCTGTGGAATGACATCAAGAATATCACACAAGAAGAAAGCAAAAGGTCATTAAGAAGACAAGAAAGAAGAAAAAAAACAAAACAAAATGGATGTCAGAAGAACTCTGAAACTTGGTCTCCAGCATAGAGATGCTACAGCAAATGAAACAATGTAGACAAGGATGGCAAACTTCGTCTCTAATGCTTTTGGAAAATTATTAAGTCTATGGCAAAGGACATTATGCTTGGTAATGTAGAGTGTCAGCAAATAAAAGGAAGACCCCACCGAGATAGATTGGCACCGTGACAGTACAAAGGGCTCAAGTGTATCAATAACCATGTCAATGGCACAAGATAGGACAGTGTTTCGTTCTGTTGTACATAGGGTTACTGAGAGTCAGAACTGACTTGACAACACCTAAAAGCATTGAGCAAAATATTGAATGATATAGAAAGCATCAAAAGAAGATGGAATGAACACACAGAGTCAGCATACTAAAAGGAATTGGAAGACGTTCAACCACTGCAAGAGGTAGCATAAGGTCAAGATCTGATGGTCTGAAGGAAGAAGTCTAATCAGCGCGGAGGAATTACAGAAACAAGGCTCCAACAAACAGATACATCACTGAAGGCGTTCACTCATCTACGCCAAGAAATCTGGAAGACAGCTATCTGACTATCTGACTGGAAGAGATCCATATTTATGTCCATTCCAAAGAATGTGACCCAATGGAATATGTAAATTATCAAACAATATCATTAGTACCATATGTAAGAAAAATTTTGCCCAAGGTAATTAAAAAATGGTTGCAAAAGAGAACTATGAATAATTCAAACCTGATTCAGAAAAGGAGTTGGAACTAGGGATATCAACACTGACATGAGATGGATCTTGACTGAAATTAAAGAAGTTCTTAAAGATGTTTACTTGTGCTTTATTGACTATACAAAAGCTTTAGACTGTGTGGACCATGACGAACTATGGAAACATTGTAAAGAATGGGCGGTCCAGAACAATATGGCGGCAGCAATAGGCTCCAAGTTAACAAAAATTGTGAGTGGCACAGGACTAAGCATTATTTCATTCTGCTATGCATGGGATTGTTACGTGTCTGAACCAACTCGAAGGCACTCAACAACAACAATACATAATATATGCTTCTTGAATATTTTTAAAGTGAGTGTTTTCATCATTAGTCATTGTTTTCACATCCAACCTGCCAGCTTCAAATTCCAAATATTACATGATATTTATCTGAAAACAATATTTAGTGGAATCTCTTCCAAGGATTTTATTTGCTGCATTTCCAGTAAAAGAATTGCTTGATTAGGATATGGCAGTGTCAAATTCATATCAGGCATTCAAAAATTCTGGAGGAAAGCAATGAAAGATGTAATACTCATAAATATCCAAGGGTACACAATTTCAACTTTTAAGACTGGTTCATAGTAAAACTGTGACAAGCACCAATGTTCTACTGGGCTGCAGTTTCTCCTCTTTCTTTTAGCAAATTTTTTGTTGTTGTTGTTCATTATTACTTTGTTCTGACTTAATACCCAGTTTTCTCAACTCTAAAGAAAGTGTACATTAGCTTATTTTTACAAAAAAAAAATGTAATGCCATACTTTGAGAAGAATTTGACAGTCCTTGGTGTAGTGTGCTAACATAAAACTTTTGAATCTATAGAACTTCA
Organism: Chrysochloris asiatica; assembly: GCF_000296735.1. Lineage (NCBI taxonomy): Eukaryota > Metazoa > Chordata > Mammalia > Afrosoricida > Chrysochloridae > Chrysochloris > Chrysochloris asiatica. The sequence continues at coordinate 9,456,539 of NW_006408579.1, forward strand.
TCCAAACAATTCCTATTCTTTATTAGTTCTTTGACTTTGGACAAGTTGTGTGGCCTCTCCGAGCCTCAGTTTTCTTATCTATTAATGTAATTAAGAACAAAGTCTCCTTCAATAGAATGCTGTAAATAGTAAATGGAATAAAGCAGCAAAATGCCTAGCACAGCATTGGTACAGATAAACACTTGACAGAGAGTACATATTATTATTTTTATTATTAATTACAAGAACATTTGTGTTTTATGTTTATTTCAACTTCAATAATATGAAACAGAACTATTTAAGAACCAACCAAATGATTTAAACACTTGCCTAAAGAATATCATTGGACTTTGATAATCTGACTGCTGAATGTCTCAGGATGTCCTTGTTTCCTTCAAATTTACCCATTAAACAAAACTAGATTACATATATGCTGTATGCATTATACTTCAATAAATAAAAATTTAAAAGCACTGAAATAGGTGGGACATCCCTGGGTAGGGCAAACAGTTAACAAACTTACCTGGTAACTGAAAGGTTAGCTTTATAATCCACCCAGAGGCACCTAGGAAGAAAGACTTAATGGTTTTCTTTGAAAAATTATGAAGCCTATGGAGAACATTTCTGCTCTGACACAGATGGGGGCACCATGAACTGGGATCAACTCATGAGAAATAAGGTTTTGGTTATTGGAGATGTGTTGAGGTGATAAGAAAAAGAGAGCAAGGTCCCTAGTTCAAAGTGTGAAAAGAAGCTCAGCATAGAGCTTTCATAAGTGTCCTGACTTGTCATAGTATCCTGACTTGTTAAGATATAACACATCACTAAAGTAGACGTTAGCTCATCTGAATGAGTCAATGTTGCAAATAGCAAACATCAGGCAAATCTGCTGCACAGGACATTTTTTAAGTGTTAAAGAGCAAAGATGTTAGTTTGAGGACTAAGGTGTGTTTAATCGAGTCATGGTATTTTCAATAACCTCATATGCATGGAAAAGTTAGCTAGTGAATATGGACGACTGTCGAAGAATTGATGCATTTGAGTTATGGTGTTGGAGGAGACTATTAAAAGTACAATGGACTGCCAAAAGAACATACAAATCTGTGTTAGAAGAAGTATAGCCAGAGTGCTCCTTGGAAGCCAGGATGGCCAAACTTCATCTCTCATACTTTGGACATATTATCATGAGGGGCCAGTCCTTGGAGAAGGGCAAAAGAGAAAGGCCCCCAGTGAGATAGATTGGAACAGTGGTGGCATTGATGGGCTCAAGTGTAGCAACGTTTGTGAAGTTGGCCCAGGACCAGGCAATATTTCAGTCTGTTGTGCATAAGGTTGTTATGAGTCTGTACTGACTCGATGGTACCTACCAACAACAAAAGATGAAAAGAGTCCTCATGTGTCACTATAGGATAAGCGCTGGACTAGTAATTGCAAGGTCAGTGGTTCCAACTCCCCAATCACTGGTTAGAAACCCTATCAGGGTCACTATGAGTCAGAATTAACTCAAAGTCACTTAACAAGAACAAACAATAAGATGAAAGGTAGCATACTGAGGGGAGTAGAATAGTTGATGCTAGGGATGATGGAGTGATACAGCAGTTTCGAGAAGTTGCACATTTGGGGCATCTTTAACCTCTGTCTCTTACATACCAGCTTTGGGCTGATTCTTCTAAGATAAATTATTCTGGTAATTGCTATGTCAGCTTGGGGAAGTGTCATGAAGAGTGGAGAAAGTACTCCTGTCCTTTGGATTTGAAACTGCACACTAAAAATTCCCTATTGCAGGAACTCTGGTAGCATAGTGGTTATGAATTGGGCTGTGAACCACAAGGTCAGCAGTTCGAAACTACCAGCATCTCCCCGGGAGAAAGATGAGGCTTTCTGCTCCCATAAAGATTTACTGCCTTGGAAACCCTGTACAGGGTCGCTATGGGTAGGAACCGACTCGACGGCACTTAACAACAATTGCTGTAGGCCAGGCTCTGGCTAACATCCCCAATCAGTGTAAAGCTACTTCTATCCATTTTTCCCCCTCAGGGCCTAAAGTGCAGAAGTATGTGTAGAAGTTTTCAAAGAATTTAGTTTTTCTTTTCTTTACTTTTTTTGAAGAGAAAAAGGAATGTTAATTTCCAAAACAAGAACAAAGGAAGTATAGTTTGGGTAAAGCTGTTGGGTTAGCAAAGATTCTTCTTCTGATATTGTATCATCCTGGTTCCACTAAACTGAACCTTTTAAAAATGTAGGTCCTTAAAAATGATTCTTTAACAAGAGTGAGATGTATTTTTTCAACTGCAAGTGGAAGGCCTTGTGTTACAGTGGAATAAAAAGGTGGGAGTTGAGAATCACAGGCCATATCCAGGATCCCATTGGTCTCTGACTTGCAAAATTGCATAAACTCTCTAGTCTCAGACTCATCATCTGAAAAATGAAACTATGTGATATTTAAGGTCTTTTCACTTCTAGCGTACCATCAATCTATGAAGTGCAAGAAGGTAACCTAATAATAGCTCATGAAACTTTTTCGATTGCTGAATGGAATTTCCATTTGTCATCAAAGTTTTAGACATGCAGTTATTACAGAATGCTATCTTTTTAAAACCCTGAGTTTAAATGACATGTAAGACTAGCGTTCTATTTCTTCAGCTATTGTGTTTATTGACTCACAAACCAATTTTTCATACTTTATTTAATAATTATCACCACACTGTGAAGTTAATATTATTTTTTAATTTTATAGATTAGAAAAATGAGAGTCAATGAAATAAAATACTCTACATTCCACAGTTGGTAAGTGGCATAACTGGGACTTGGACTGAAATGTTTTGACTTTTACTTTAGTTCTCCTTTGTTATGTCTTTGTGGTAACCCTGGTTAGTGTGGAAAGAGCTATGAAACCTTGCTCAAAATGAGTTGATATAATTTATCATCTGTCACCTGAGGCCCTACCTACAACTGTACAAGTTAATTGCACCTGACTGCTGACCTATTCATGTAAGACTCACCTATCCATGTGAGATATTGACTACAAAAGATCTAAAGCCAATACTCAGTCATCTGTAATTTCTTCTCCCGTATCATATAGGTCACTGAACCCACTGCTGCTGAGTCCATTTTGACTCACAAAGGACCCTGTATGACAGAATAGAACTGCCCCATAAGGTTTCTAAGGCTATAAATGTTTACGGAAGCAGACAGCCACATCTTTCTCCTTTGGAGAAGGTTAGTGTTCACTAACCTTTCAATTAACAGCTGAGTACTTTAACCACTGCACCACCTATTACTCCTTATTGTTGTCAAGTGTTGTGAGTCAGTTCTGAATCATAACACCCCTGTAGAGAGTTTCCATCAACACTTGTCTCTTAGTTTGTTGTACTATAGTGGCTTATGTGTTGCTGTGATTCTAGAAGCTATGCCATGGGTATTTTAAATACCAGCAGGATCACCCACAGTGGACAGGTTTCAGCTAAGCTTCCAGACAAAAACAGACTAGGAAGAAGGAAAGATGGACTCCTTCTGAATAGTTTGGCACTAAAAACCTTATGAATAGCAGTGGAACACTGTCAGCATCAGAATATTGAATATTGAAACATGATGAACAACACCAAACTGTTGTCAGATATAGCACCAGAAGATGAGTCCATCAGGTTGGAAGGCACTTAAAATGTGACTGGGGAAGAGCTGCATTCTCAAATTAGAGTTGTCTGTGATAATGTGACTGGAATAAAGACCTCGGGACCTACATTTGCTGATGATGCACAAGTCAAAATGAAGAGAAACCACAGTAAACATCCATTAACAATCATGACATGGTTGAATTTAAGAAAGTATGAATTTAAGAAATTTGAACAAGTATGAATTTAAGAAAATTTGAAATGATCAAAAATGAAATGGAATGCATGAACATCAATATCCTAGGCATCAGTGAGCTAAAATAGACTAGAATTGGCCATTTTGAATCTGAAAATCACATGGTTTACTATGCTGGGAATGACAAAATTGAAGAAAGTGGCATCACATTCATCATCAAAAAGAATACATCAAGATTCACCTTGAAATACAAACCTGTCTGTGATACGATAATATCAATATGCCTACAAAGGAGGAGTATTGATATTATCCTATCACAGACAGGTCAATTACACTATTAGTCAAATTTACACACCAATCACTAAAGCCAGTGATGATAAAACTTGAAGAATTCTACCAATTTCTTCAGTCTGAAATTGTTCTAACATCCATTCAAGATGTATTGATAATTGCTGGAGAGGAATGCAAGAGTTGAAAATAAACAGGAAGGATCAGTAGTTGGAAAATATGAAACTATACTAGGGATCACATGATAGAATTTTGCAAGACAAATGATTTCTTCAATGAAAATACCTTGTTTAAAGAACATAGAAGATGACTATACACACGTGCCACTCCAGATGGCATACACAGAAATCACATTGACTACACTTATAGAAAGAGACAGTGGAAAATCTCAGTATTGTTAGCTGAAACAAGGTTAGGGGCAGACTTTAGAACAGACCACCAACTGTTCAGGCTGAAACTGAAGAAATTTAAAACAAGTCCACAAGAGCCAAAACATGAATTTAGAGATCACCTGAAGAACAGATTTGATGCCTTAGATACTAAAGACTGAAGACAGGAAGAGTGGGATGACATCTAGAACATAATACACGAAGAAAGCAAAAGGTAATTAAGAAAACAAAAATGAAGGAAAATACCAAAATGGATGTCAGAGAGATTCTGAAACTTGCTTTCCAACGTAGAGATGTTAAAACAAATGGAAGAAGTGAGGAGGTATAATAGCTGAACAGAACATTTCCAACTATCAACCTTTTCTTTAAAAAAAAAAAATATATATTGTGAATTATGTGAGAGTTTACATGGCAGAACATTGGCTTTACATTCATCCTATTGTATGTCATTTCATTGCCATGGTTACAATCCCCTCCATGCATCATCAACCAACCAAAGGGTATACCACACAAGCCTGCCCCATGATCATCAGCACACAGCCCCTCTCCCACTCTGGATCTAGAGTTCCCAGCCGCTCCATCTCTCCACAACATCATCTCTGCCTCCTTCCCTGGAATCAACTGCTTCTCTGGGTAGGGTCTCACACTCCGCTCTTCTCCTTTGATGGTCCCAGGGACCTCCGCTCCTGTACTGTAACGTCCACCACTCCCCTCCTTTTGCTACAGAATGCCCATGGGTTTTTAGTGTTTGTTTGTTTTTAATGTTTTGTTGTGAATTATGTGATAGTTTACATGGGAGAACATTAGTTTTACATTCATCCTATAGTATATCGTTTCATTGCCATGGTTACAATCCCCTCCATACATCTTCAACCAACCAAAGTGTATACCCTAGAAGCTTGCCCCCCCGGTCGTCAGCACACAGCCGGTTTTCCTATCTGGGTCTAAAGGGCCCAGTGGCTCCATCTCTCCACGTCGTCGTCTCTGCCTCCATCTCTGGTGTCACTGCTTCTCTGGGTAAGATCCAGCTCTGCGCTCTTCTCCCTTGGTGGTCCCAGGGACCTCTGCTCCTAAACTGCAAAGTTAATCACTCCCCTTGTTTTACTACAAAATGTCTACCTTTACATTCCCAACCCTCACAATCAGTCCTGATAACAATTATTCACTATTGTATCACAAGAGACCTATCTGAATTTCCTTTCATCAGCCCCGCCTAGACAGATTGAATACTACTCAGTGGAGATTCTACCTTCCTCAATGCCTTCTGGATCTAGGTTCCCTCTTGAAAGCTTGTAAGCCAGTCACTTCTTGCCTATGTAGCCCCCCTCTCCCCCCCCAACTTTGGGTAGCCAATGTCCAAGTTGTCCATCCCTGTCTACTCTGTGTATGAAGGGGGTGGGAATGATCCTCGCTGTAAATAAATCTTTAGGTGTAGGTCAAGTTCATCAAATTGTATCAGATTACCTTTTTTTCCTTCTTTTTTCTTCTAGTTGAACTCTGATAATTCAGTCAATGAAGCCAGGTCAAGTGGTTATTATCTGTAAGTGTGGGTGTTCTTGTGCATATGCCCTCTCTTCTTATCAGCTGGATGCTTCACTCTCCACTCTAGTCCTCTGTGGCTATGTCACTGACTCTGGGCCCAAGAGTCCCCAGGCCTTGCCACACTGCTAGCCAACCAGGTCTCCAGCCCGGCTCACAGGAATCTACTGAATGTTGTAGTCTTAGCTCGCCGCTTCATTGCTGTTTTTCCCTCACTCCCTCTTATATGTGATGAATGTGGTTGCCAATCAGAGCACATGTCTGCTCGTGTATTCTCCTTGAGTCTTAGTCTTGGAATGGGGTTTGCCCTGAGAGGACCTGACCACTTGCCCTGATGTCTCCTGGGCAAGCAACTTGTTTGTTCTTGTAGTAATCAGTTGGACTGCCATTATTATTTTGTATTTTTCCTGTTGCTCTTTCTTTCAAGTATCTTCTATTCTTCTAGTCACTCCATGCTGCTCTGCTTGTCCTTTTAAGTGGAAATTTTCCACCTCAGAAGATTCTGGTTGAGGTTCAGGATTCCATCTATCAACCTTTTCTTTTGTATTCAAGTTTTACATTGCAATCACCAGTAAGTGTCAATGAATCTTGATTGCATGTTTGATCAATTTCAGATGAAGAAGTTGGTAGAATTCTTCAATTGATACAAAAATTTGAACAATAGTGGTATTTACTGGTCTTCTTTGTAGGTGTATGAATATTATTTTATCAAAGACAGTTCTGTTCTTCAAAACAGATTTTGAAATGCTCTCTTTGATGATGAATATCACACCATTCATCTTTAGTTTGTCATTCCTGGCATAGTAAACCATTTGATTCTCTGATTTTCAATGGCCAATACCATAAATTTCAGCTTACTAAAACCTATGATATTAATCTTTATGTGCTACATTATATTTTTGATGACTTCTAATTTTCATAGATTCAAACTTTGCATGCACCACATTTTAATTATGAATTGATGCCTGTAGCTTTTTCTTCTCATTTTAAGCAATGCCCCATCTGCAAAAGAAGGTTCCTAAATGCTTAGATACATCCATATCACTAAAGTCAACTCTACTTTGAGTTGGCATCTCTTGCCAAGTCGTATTCTGAGTGTCTTCTAATCTGAGAAACTTATCTTTAGGCACTCAGTCAGAAAACATTCCACTGGTATTTATAAGTTTTTCAATGGTGAACCATCCAGAAGTGGTCTACCTCTGTTTTCCTAGTGTGTCTTAGTCTAGAAGCGCTGCTGAAACATGTCCACCATGGGAACCCTGCTGATACTTAAAATACTCTTGGCATAGTTTTGAGCATTGCAGCAACACACAAGCCACCACAGGATGGCAAACTGACAGGTGAGTGGTGGGACTATCAAATAAACAATTGGAAATGAGATATTCATTCTGTTTTGTTTAGTATCGTTTCCCAATAGAGCTGTTAGGGTAAGTATAAAATTTGCATTCCAAAATTTGCTTGATTAGTCACATATGCTGATAATCACAAATTGTAATAATAGCTAAGAATACATGCCAAGAACTATGTTAAAAATATTGCCTGCTTTATCTCATTGAATAGTATGAGCAATTCAAGTCTCGACTGCTGATACTGAAGGATTCTATGGAAAAACAGCAAAAATTGCAGGAAGCATCATAAGAAAATAGAAGAAATACAGAATCATGGAACCAAAAAGGTCTAGTTGATGTTACGAATCGGGCTGCCAACCTCAAGGTCAGCAGTTCAAAATTACCAGCTGTTCTGAGGGAGAAAGATGAGGCTTTCTGTTCCCATAAAGATTTACAGCCTCAGAAACCCTGTACAGGGTCTCTATGAGTTGGAACCGACTCCACGGCACATAGCAACAACAACAACATATGATGAAAAACTAATGGTATTGAAAGAAGTCCAAGTTGCAATGAAACCAAATGCACTGCCATCAAGTCAATTCTGACTCATAGCAACCCTATAGCATTTGTGAAAAAAAAAAAAAAAAAAAGGCTTCAAGAACTGATGAAATCCTAATTGAAATGACTCTACAAACTGATGCAGCATTTGATGTGTTCATTCATCTTTCTCAAGAAATTTGAAAAAGAATTACTTGATCAACTGCCTAAAATAGATCTATATTTGTGCCCAATCCAATTAAAGTTGACCAAGCAGAATGTAGAAATCACAGAATTATACCATTTATATCACATGCAAGAACAATTTTACTGAATAGAATT
>NW_006408579.1:9468142-9469789 GCF_000296735.1 Chrysochloris asiatica
TAGGGATTCTAACACAGGTTACCTGACTGCAAGGTCAATGTACTTTACCACTGAGTACATCAATACGAAAATTTCATGATCACTCTTACTTTTATATACTTCATTTTCATACACTATGTGTTCTGGTCTTAACAAGAAGGAAAATTACAGTGTTAAATCATTTGTGTTGTACTGTACTTATGCCAAAGGAAGAAGAGAACATTTAGGCTAGTGATCATGTTCTATTTTTTTTTTTTTTAAACACACACACACACACACAAAAACTACATATAATGGATCTACCTAAGATATTTATACCTCAGAACCTAAGCTGACTACCAGAAATAGAATGACAAAAATATTAATTATTTGTAGTTAGTCTTTAGAAGAAACTTATTATTCAGAATAGTCACAAAATTCTATTTTTTAAATAATACTTTTTAATATGATTCAAAATAAATATTGTTGTTGTTGTTAGGTGATGTTGAGTTGGTTCTGACTCAGAGTGAATTTCTGCACAACAGAATGAACCACTGTCTGGGTCGGCGCCATCTTTACAATTGTTATGTTTAAGCCCATTGTTGCTGCCACTCTGTCAATCCATCTTACTGAGGATTTTAACTGAAACTCCCCTTTACCAGACATGATGTGCTTCTCCAAGGACTGGTTCATCGTAAGCCCAGATCTAAAGTAAGAAAGATGATGTCTCACTATCTTTACTTCTGAGGAGCACATTAGTTGTATTTCTTCCCAGATTGATTTGTTCTGGCACTCAATAGTACTTTTGATAGTCTTTGCTAACACTATAGTTCAAATGCATTAATTCTGCTGCAGTCTTCCTTATTCATTGTTCAACTTTCACATGCATATAAGGTGATTGAAAATACCATTACTTGGGTCAGACATATGCATCTTAGTCCTCAAACTGACATCTTTGCTCTTTAACACTTTAAAGCAGTCTTTTGCAGGATATTTCCATAATGCAACATGTCATTGATTTCTTGACTGCTGCTTCCATGAACACTGATCATGGATACAAGTAAAGTGAAGTCTTAGACAATTTTATTCTTTTCTCCATTTATCATGATCTTATTTATTGGTCTAGTTGTGAGATTTTCATTTTCTTTTCATTGAAGTGCAATTCACACTGAAAGCTATAGTCCTTGATCTTCATCATTATTATAAGTCATTTTCATTTTCAGCAAGTAGGGTTGTGTTATCTGTACATGTTTTTGTTGTTAAGTACCATCGAGTCAGTTCTGACTCATAGTGACCCCGTACAGGGATTCCAAGGAGTGGCAGGTGGGTTTGAACCACCAACCTTGTGGTTATCTGTCCAGTGCTGACCCTACAGCACCACACCAGGACTGTTAATGAGTCTTTTTCCAATCCTAATTATTACATACAACTATTCAGATATGTGTTGGAAGAAGCACAGCCAGAGTACTCCTTAGAAGCCAGGATGGCCAAACTTCATCTCTCGTACTTTGTATGTATTATCATGAGACACCAATCACTGGAGAAGGATATCACATTGGGTAAAGTGGAGGGTTGGAGGAAAAGTGGAAGACCCCCAATGATATAGATTGGCACAGTGGCAGCAGCAATGGGCTTAGGTGTAGCAGATTGCAAGGTTGGCCCAGGACTGGGCTGTGTTTCGTTCTGTTG
>NW_006408579.1:9470504-9473882 GCF_000296735.1 Chrysochloris asiatica
CAGTTGGCCCCTTGCCTCATAATCTCTTTCCACAGATATAGTTGATTTGATTCCCTCTGGTGAGGTCCATGTGTACAGTCACCATGTGTTTTGTTGAAAAATGGTATTTGCAATGAATAAGTCGCTGGTTTAGGAAAATATGATCAACATCCTCATTTATATCACCAAGGTCATATTTTCCAATTAATGAGCTTTTTCTCTTTCTTTCCAACTTTCACATTTAAATCATCAGCAATTATCAATGCATCTTTATTGAATGTTTTGACAATCTGTATCTTGGACTAAAAATTCTGCTTGTGCTGCTTTGAAGTAAAAATTCAATTTTTTGCAACCCCAATATTTTATCTTGTCAGAGAAATTGTTTGTTACAAGATGTTTGTTAAGAGTGTTTATATGGCTTGATCCAAGAAGAATTCCTTGGTTAACATACCTTAAGGGGTTAGAAAAAATGATAAAGTTAAGAATTGTAGTTTAACAACCCCTTTTTAATTTTTTTTCATTTTACTCCTGTGAATACATAGTCCTTAGGTTACTCTCCTAGATAAAATCTCAACTTTCTTCTTGCAATTTGAAACAGTATAGTACTCTGCCTATATGCTAATATATCTCAAGATTCACGAGGCGCTCTACTTTAAAAACAAAACAAAAACTATTTGTTTTAACTTCTATTACTTCATGAGACTGTTGCTTTGCTACAATATTACTTTGTGACCACAAAAGGATCCAAAGGTCAATTTGCTTTTACAATTTCCAAGGTGCCTAGGATTCATTCCAACAGTCTTGAGCTGGCTTATTTTAGGACCCTTCATCTCCATTGTGGAATCTGGAGTGGCAGAGAGGTAAATACTTCACAGGTCCAAGTTACCATTCTTTGGACCTGAGATGCTCTTTGTTTTATTGTAGAATTTGCCTTTCTCTTTCCTTTGCATTTTTATAAAATTGGATGTAAGTTACTTTGGCTTTATGTTTCATAATGTCATTGTTAAAGAATCTCAGAAACTTAAAGCCACTTAGAAGCAGTGGGCACAATCCATGTTGAAATGCTATAACAAAATTCTACAGCACTCCTTCATAAGAGGGATCTTCTGGACCAGAGACACTGAAAATTTCAACCTTTTATTTAATGCTTCAGAAATTAACTTTACACTCTCTTTTGGAACATTACACTGTCTTTAGGAACATGTGAGCAAATGTTAGAATGGTGCTGAACAGCCTAAAGAAATCCCTGCTCATTGCATGAACAAACAATTTTAGTTCTTTGACATGTTTGTTAATGTCCGCTTGGTATGTCCTAATCAAAGGCAGGTGAAAAGATAAGTGGTCACTCTGTCGAATCTTTGATCACACTCAGTTAAATTTTATGCTCAGTAAACAAAAAATTGAATTAACAAAATAAGTAATTACAGAAAACAGTTTCTGATGCAACTAAATAAAATAAGTCATATCTCTGCCATGCTTATCTGATATACTTCATTTTCCTCTACTCCTTTGCTGGTTTCTGCTTTTATGTACCCTCCTCTATCTTCTTATCTTTCTAGCAAAACTGTGTCTGAATATTCTTCCTTTCCTGAAGAATCTTCTAAACATGCAAAACCAGAGAGTTGAAAATGAGAGTCCAAAGTGTATTTCTGAAATACTTTTAAAGATTTTTTTCACAGAATCTGGGTTGGGTACTTGAGAATACCTTAAGAGTCCTATTATTTCTTTTATTCCATAGACTCACAAAGAATTTCCTAACATTGTGTAAGATGTTTCAAAATTACATAAGGATCCTTAGAAATTCACTAATCATTTAGTAATATTTATTAAAGCTTATCAGTTTGAGTTGTCTGATATATATCAAGTAGTCCATGCGTTAGTTGGCCCTGGGGAGTCAAATTATGGTTATAATATGCCAAGTGGAAAGATCTCCAAGACAGTTTAAACTTGAATACACATAGAATAGCGAAATTCCTTCTCACAAAAACTTAAGATAAAAGTCAAAACTGCATAAATCAATCTCTAAGCCCTTTCTCCTAATAACTGATTGGACAAAAATTCATACTTGTTTACAAAGTACTGGTATGACACTGTAGATAAGCACTTAGCCATAAGGTCGGTTTGAACCACAAGGTAGGCAGTTCAAACACAGCAGCCATTCCTCAAAACCCTACGGTTTCTACACTTCTATGGGATCTCTTTGAGTCGGAATAGACTAAATGGAACTTAACAACAACAAAATAATAAAGATGAAGTATATGTAATCATCAATCCTGATTATTCCAGAAGTTTTTGAAGCATTCTAGATAAGATCCTCTAAATGACAAAATGAAAGGAGCCTTTAATGTAGTGCTAATATCTAGACTAAAGCCTAAAATTGCATCATTAGTTAAAAGACAGCAATTTGATTGGAAGTCTGCTTCTGAATTGACGACTCTGGCGCATGAGTTTGTACAAACCAGAAACAAAGCAGTCTGCTAAGACTAATAAATCACTGGCCCTTCAATTATTGAAGGGCTGGCTGATCCTGAAAAAATTTTTAATTCTCTAAGAGGCCGAACCACCACTCATCTGTCAATTTGTCGTACTGTGGTGGCTTGTGAGTTTCTGTGATTCTTAAAGTTTTGCCACAGGTATTTTAAATACCAGCAGGGTCACCCATGGTGGACAGGTTTCAGATGAGCTTCCAGACAAAGACAGACTAGGAAGAAGGAATGACAAACTACTTCCAAATAGTTAGTCACTGAAAACCTTATGAATAGCAGAGAAACACTGTCAGATATAGTGCCAGAAAATGAGCTCCTCAGGTTGGAAGGAACTCAAAATGTGACTGGGGAAGGGCTGCCTCCTCAAGGTAGAGTTGACCACGATGACACAAATGGAGTAAAGCCCATGGGAGAAAAGACCACTGGACCTTCATTTGCTGATGGGGCACAACTTAAAATGAAGAAAAACAGCTGTAAACATCCATTGAAAATTGGAACATGGAATGTACGAAGTATGAATCTGGGAAAATTAGAACTTGTCAAAAATGAAATGGAACACATCAGCATCAATGTCATAGGCATTAGTGAGCAGAAATGGACTAGTACTGGCCATTTTGAATCTGATGACCACATGGTTTACTATACCAGAAATGACAAATTGAAAAGGAATGGTGTTGCTTTATTGTCAAAAAGAACATATCCAGATCAGTCATGAGGTACAATGCTGTCTGTGATAAGATAATACCAATGTGTCTACAGGGAAGCCCAGTTACTATCACTATTATTCAAATTTATGCACCAAACACTAAAGCGAATAAAGATGAAATAGAAGAATTCTACCAACTTCTTCAATCTGAAATTGATCAAACATGCAATCAAGGTGTATTGATCATTACTGGTGATTGGAATGCAA
>NW_006408579.1:9475623-9490967 GCF_000296735.1 Chrysochloris asiatica
TTTTCAATAACCTCATATGCATGCGAAAGTTGGACAGCGAATAAGGAAGACTGTAGAAGACTTGATGCTTTTTTGTAATGTTGTTGGAGGAGAATATCGAAAGTGCCATGGGCTGCCAAAAGAACCAATAGATCCATTTTGGAAGAAGTGCAGCCAGAGTGCTCCTCAGAGGCCAAGATGGCCTAACTTTGTCTCTCTTCCTTGGGAAATACTGTCAAGAGGGGCCATTTGATGTAGAAGGATATCATGTTTGGTAAGGTGGAGGGCAGAGAAAAAGAGGAAGACCCCCCAACGAGATGGATTGGCCAAGTGGTAGCATCAGTGGATTCATGTGTGGCAAGAGTAGTGAGGTTGGCCCGGGATTGGGCGTGTTTTGCTCTGCTGTGCATAAGGTCACTATGAGTCAGTAAGGACTCGATGGCACCTAACAACAACAACAACAACAAGGCGCCTAAAACTGATCTTTGCCACTGTTGTAGAAAACATGAATGCCTTAAATTGAAAAACAAATAAAAGGCTTCCATCTCTACCGTCCTTCCACTCCTAATTTAAAATGAAAAAGTTCTGGGTACATTACAGAGATTTTTCCCATGTGGCTCTCAAGCCTCAAAAAGAAACAATTATAAACGTTAGTGGAAAATGTTGCCAATTTTTACTTGATACAGGAGATATTTAATCTGCAATTAATTTCTTGTGTTTGCAAAAGGCCTGGAGTACAAAAAATACCTCAAAAATAGCAGAGCTCACTAACAAATAACAAATATTAGTTCATTCTGAATCTGTGGAAATAACGCTTAGCTCCACTGAGGATTTGCATCTTTTTACTTAATCTTGACACTCCTGTTAGTTTAGCCAGAAAATGTATTTTACCCAAGTAAAATTCCCATTTACAATTTAATAAAAAGAGGAAAATTATATTATTAACTTTGCTTAAAAGCAAAGCTTAAGAATGGAAAGCCTCAGAAAAGGAGCTGTTTGTCTTATGCAAGGCCTTACTTTATCTTTCAGAACTGTTTCTTCAGGTTCCTTCCTCCCTTAAATTATTTCTCAAATTCCCAAAATTTTATAGGCCACAACATCCATGGACTTAGCCAAGTATTGTGCACCAAACCTATTAGAATTCAACTGAAAGCATCTAAATTGATGGCAAATATGCACCAATATTCACATATCAGACGCAAAGAAAGGACCAACTCTTCTGATTCAGAATTTTCTTCAAGTCCTTGCAACATGCGTGTTCTTCTACACAATGGCGATTGGAGAGTTTTCCATGGTTTATGTGCAATTAACTGCATTATTGTTTCTAGATTCCTGGTTGTTCTTAACCAACATTCGCTCCTTTCCAATGTTCTCCCTAATATGGTATGTTTTATTGTGATAGAAATTTGTAGTGCTTTTCTTCAGAATTGTAATGGACCCTAGAAACCAATAATTATTTTCATTGACTTGGGGGAGTCAACAATTCTATGACCACCGGTCATCATTTCTAGCCCACTAGCTGCCCTGCATGAGAAAGGTGACACTTTCTGCTCCCACAAAGATTTACAGTCTCTGAAACTCTGTACTTGGTCTCTATAAATCAGAACTGACTTGATAACACATAATAACAACAAGCCAACAATTCACAGGGATAGTCTTGCCCCAAAGTTATACTGAACCCGTGACTTACTTTTTCAAATCCATAACATTTGCAATTTCCAAATGAATCTACCTTGTTACAATATGTCAGTGATATATTGATATGCTCAAACTGTCATCAAACTTGCCTAAAATACAGTGTCACTTTATTAAAACATTTAACTGTTGGTGGACAAAATCTTTCTAGATAAAAGTTACAATAAGCTCAACCTTATGTCAAATACTTAGCTCATTTAATCTCTATAAAATGCATTCCTATTGACCCCAAGAGAAAATAAGTTATTGCAGCCTTCCCTTTATCTAAAACAAAGTAATAACTATGAGAATTTGTAGGGCTCTGGTACTATTGTCAACAACCAACTTCTTCAGTCTGAAATCACTCAAATGTGCACCCAAGATGCATTGATAATTACTGGTGATTGGAATGCAAAAGTTAGAAACTAAAATGAAGGACCAATATTTGGAAAATGTGGTCTTGGTGATATAAATGATGCTGGAGATCACATGATAGAATTTTGCAATACCAATAACTTATTCTTTGCAAATACCTTTTCCAATATCATAAAAGGCAACTATACACATGGACATCATGAATGGAAAACACAAGACTCAATCTGATTATATCATTAGCCAAAACAAGGCCAGGGACCAACTGTGGTAAAGACCACCAATTGCTTATATAGCTATTCAGACTGAAGCTGAAGAAAATTAAAGCAAATCCACAAGAGTCTTGGACATTTTTCACATGAATTTAGAGACCATCTTAAGAGAAGAATTTATGCATTAGACACTAATAACTGGAAACCAGAAGAGTTGTGGAGTGGCACCAAGAATAACACATAGGAGGAAAGCAAAATTCAACATGTCATGATTGTTTAAATCACAAGGAAGCTATATGAACACAGTCAACATGCCTCCTTGATATCCTTTGCTCTTTCTCTACTCTTAGTAATTAATAATGTGTGTAACTTACATCACCACTTACCCATAATAGATCATTGTAAAAGTTTATTATGTGCAACTTAAATTTTGGTTAGTATTAATAATAAATTCTTTGGAATTAAAACAATATGAATAAGAAAGACGATAGAAGGAATAAGAAAATAAGGAAGGAAATAAAGAAAAAATAAAATGTATTTCAGAAGAGTCTCTGAAACTTGCTCTCCAGTACAGAGAAGCTCAAGTGAATGGAAGAAATGAAGAATTAAGAGTTGACCAGAAAATATTAAAGGGCAGCTCCAGAAGAAAAAGTAAAGTGTCATAATGAAATGTGCAACAATCCAGAGTTAGTAAACTAAAAAGGGAAAACATGCTCAGCATTTCTCAAGCTGAGAAAAATGAAGAAAAATTCAAGCCTCAACTTGAAATATTTAAGGATTCTATTGACAAAATATTGAGTGATGCATAAAGCATCAAAAGAAAAATGGAAGAAATGCAGAGAATCACTGTACCAAAAAGAAATGGTTGATGCTCAACCATTTAGAGAGGCAGCATATGATCAAGATCTGATAGTCCTAGAAGAAGAAGTCCACATTGCATTAAAGCATTGGCAAAAACAAGGTTCCAGGAACTGACAGAATACAAATTGAAATCTTTCAACAAACTGATGTAGCCTTGGAGTCTCTCACTCACCTATACCAAGAAAATTGGAAGACAGCTACTTGGTCAACCAACTAGAAGAGATCCATATTTATGCCCATTCCAAAAAGAGGTGACCTAATGGAATGCGGAAATCATCGAGCAATAACATTAACATTATATGTAAGTAAAATTTTGTTGAAGATAATTCAGAATCTGTTGCAGCAGTACAACAGTGAGCTACCAGAAACTGAAGCCAGATTCAGAAGAGGATGTAGAAAGAGGGCTATCGTTGCTGACATCAGACAGATCTTGGCTAAAAGCAGAATACCAGAAAGCAGTTTATTGACTGTGTTTTATCAACTGTGCATAAGCATTTGACTGTGTGGATCATAGCAAACTATGGATAACATTGTGAAGAATGTGTATTTCAGAACAATAAATTTTGCTCATGAAGAACTTGTGCATAAACCCAGAGGCAGTTCAAAGAGAACACAGGAATACTGAATGGTTTAACATAAGAAAAGGTGTGTGCCAGGTTTGTATCCTTTCACCATACTTATCCAAACCATAAGGAGCTCTGCTTGCGTAGTGGTGATGAATCGGGCTGCTAACATCAAGGTCGGTAGTTCGAAACTACCAGCTGTTCCATGGGAGACAGATGAGGCTTTCTGGTCTCGTAAAGATTTACAGCCTCGGACACCTTGTATAGGGTCACTATGAGTCAGAACCAACTCCACGGTACTTAATAACAACAACAATCCAAACCATATGTTGAACAAATAATCTGAAAACCTGGATTATATGAAGAAGAGTTTGGCAACTGGATTGGCGGAAGACTCATTAACCTAGATATGCAGATAGCATAACCTTATTTGCTGGAAGCAAAGAGGACTTAAAATACTTACTGATGAAGATCAAAGGCCACAATCTTCAATATGGATTGTACCTTAATGTAAGGAAAATGAAAATCCTCACAACTGGATCAATAAATAACAAGATAAATGGAGAAAAGATTGAAGATTTCAGACTTACTTGGCTTGGATCCACAATCAACACTTAACGGAAACATCAGTCAAGAAATAAAATATTGTGTTATTACTTTTGGTAAATCTGTTGCAAAAGACCTCTTTTAAGTATTAAAGAGCAAAGATCAGTTTGAAGGCTGAGGTGCACCTGAACTAAGCCATAATATTTTCAATCATATGCATGTGAAAGTTGGACAGTAAATAAAGAAGATTATAAAGTAATTTATGCATTTGAATTATGGTGCTGGAGAAAATATTAAAAGTACCATAGACTAAAGGAAAAAAACAAAACAAAAGTACCATAGACTGCCAGAAGAACAAACAAATCTGTGATGGAAGGTGTTTAGCCAGAATGCTCTTTAAACATGAAGATGGTGAGATTTCATCTCCCATATTGAACATGTCAAGAGGAACCAGTCTCTTGAGAAAGATATCATAGTAGGTAAAATGGAAGGTCAGCAAAAAAGAGAAATACCTTGAAAAGGATGGACAGAAACAGTGGCAACCACAATAGGCTCAAACATAGAACAATTGTGAGGATGGTACAGACCAGACATCATTTTGTTCTGAAGTGCATAGGGTCACTAAAAGTCAGAACCGACTCAATGGCACTTAACAACAACATCAATATTAGCTTGAAATATTCTTTTTCATCATTTGATTTTTAGCCTATTTTTGTCTTTGTGTCTAGTATATTCGTGGGTCTTGTATAGTATATTCATGGGTCATATTTACTTCCTTCTGAGTATAATATATTCATGTATAGTATATTCATGGGTCATATTTACTTCCCTCTGAGTATAGTATATTCATGGGTCATATTTACTTATGCATTCTTCTACTATTTCTTTATTAGTGCATTTAATCAATTCACATTCCGTTTAATTATCAATAGGTATGAATAGAGTGATGTCATTTTGCTTTGTGTTTTTTCTTTGTGCTGCTGCTGGTTTCTTTATTCTACATAATTTTCCATTCTGAGTTCATTTTTTATAGGTTTACTTGCTGTTTTCTTCATTGCTGTTGTTTAAACTTTATAATTTTCTCTTTGTATTTTGATATGAAACCTTATTCATTTTCTTTGAAGTAGCTAATGAGTAGGTCCAGCTGCAAGCTGGACCCTGTATCTATAGCCTATTCTCCTTGCCTCAGGGCCATAGATGTTCCTGAAAAATCAGTTGAAACTTTTACAGATCGCTATGACTCTTCTGTAAGTTTGTTGTAATGTAGCGACTTTCACGGTTCTGTGATGCTGGAAGCTATGCCACTAATGTTTCAAATAATAACAGGGTCACCCATGGTGGATAAGTTTCAGATGAAGTTTCCAGACTAAGATAGACTAGGAAAAAGGAAGAGACTGTCTACTTCTGAAACAATAGCCACTGAAAAGCTTGTCAATGGAAACTGGGCAAGGATGCCCTTCATAACCAATTCTATTCAATTGCTTTTATAAGACCTCTTTAAAGTGTTTAAGAGCAAAGATGTCAGTTTGAGGACTAAGGTGTGCCTGGCCCAATCCCTGGTTTCAGAAACCTCATGCGCATGTGTAAGTTGGACAGTGACTAAGGAAGACTATAGAAGAATTGGTGCATTTCAGTTATGGTGTCAGAGGAGACTATTAAAAGTACCATGGACTTCCAAAAGAACAAACCAATCTGTGTTGGAAGAAGTACAGCCAAAATGCTCCATGAAAGATGAAGGATGGCCAGACTCTCATATTCTGGACATACTGTCAGGAGGGACCAGTCCCTGGAGAAGGATATTGTGTTGGTAAAGTGGAGAAAGACAGGAAGACCCCCAACTAGATGGACTGGCTCAGTGGCAGCAGCAATAGGCTCAAACCCAGCAAAGAATGTGGGGCTGGTACAGGACCGAGCCCTGTTTCATTCAGTTGTGCACAGGGTCTCTATGAGTCAGTACTGACTCAATGACACCAAACAACAACAGCAACAAAATTCAGAGTAATGCTGGAACTCTTAGCCAGAGTTATAAGGCATGCAAGGCAACAAAATTGACAAAGAAGTAAAAATGCATTTTCAGATAATATAATTCTATACATAGAAAATGACTAAAGCTTATTGAGATTCAGCAAATCAGAGCGTACAAGGTCAATATACAAAAATCAGTTGTATTCCCTTACACTAGCAAAGAGAACACTGAAATGAAAATCATGAAAACAATACCATTTACAGTAGCCATACAAAAGCACAAATGTTTAGGAATAAATCCATCCAGAGAAGCAAAAGACATATATAAAGAAAACTCCAAAGTGCTACTACAAGAAACCAAGAGACCTACATGAATTGAAGAAAATGCTATGTTCATAGATAGGAAGAATTAGCATTGTGAAAATGTCAATACTACCCAATACTATCTACAAATAGAGTGCAATTCTGATTCCGATTAAAATGTTAGTCTTTAACAAGATGGAAAAGCTAATCACCTACATATGGACAGGAAAGAGTACCCAGATTAAATAAACTATAGAACAAACCAATCTGTGTTGGAAAAAACACATCCAGAATGCTCCTTGGAAGCCAGAATGACCAGATGGCCAGATGGTTGGTACAAGACTGGGCAGTGTTTCGTTCTGTTGTGCCTTGGGTCACTAAGAGTCTGTACCAAATTGATCACAACTAACAACAACAGCAACAAAAAGATCAAAGTAGGAGACCACATACTGCCTGATCTCAGAACCTGCTACACAACCATAGTAATCAAAACAGCTTGGTACTGATACAAGGACAAACACACAAACAAATGGCATGGAATTTAGACCCGAGAAATAAATCCATTTACCTGTAGACAGCTGATCTGTGATAAAGGTAAAGCAATCATTAAATGTAAATGAGGTAGTATCTTTAACAAATGGCGCTGGAAAAACGAGGTATGTGTTGCGGGATAATGAAATAGGACCCATATCTCACACCACATACAAAAATGAGCTCTCCACACACTCAACAGCATTTGTTGTTTTTTGTTTGTTTTTAATTTTACATTGAACTGCTACCAATGAGTTCAGCTGCTCAAACCTACCAGCCTCTCTGTGGAAACCTTATACAGGGACACTAAGAGTCAGAATTGATTCAACAACACTTAACAACAACATTAATACTGGGGTCAGATGATATTTCATTTTTGTTTTGATTTGCAATTCTCTATTGGCTAATGATAATGAGCATTTCTTCTTATGTTTGCTAACCACCTGTATGTCTTATTTAGTGAAGTGGCAGTTTATGTCTTCTACCCATTTTTAATATGGATTTTTGCCTTTTTCTTGCTGAGGTGTTGATGTTTTCTAAAAGAATTTTCAAGTAGATGGGTTCTCTTTTTACACTTTAGGTGGAATCTGTGATGTGCACACCTTTGTAATTTTTAGGACATCTCAATCGTCTAATTTTTCTTCTGTTGTTTGTGTGTTTTCAGTTATATTTGATAGAATATTTCTGGCATGTATTTAGGACCCTAAATATGCCCTTATTTTTTTCATTGATGGTTTTTACAAGTTTAGATATTACATTTGTTGTTGTTGTTTAGTGTTGTTTGGTTGATTCTGACTCATAGTGATCCTGTATAGGGTTTCTGAGAAGCAGCTGGTGCATTTGAACTGACGACCTTATGGTTCAAACATACTGTGTGTTCCAGTGCTTATCCTACAGCGCCACACCAGGACTCCATTATTTCATTTAGATTTTTCAATTTTTATGAGCATTCCTTTTCTATTTATCATAATCATCACTAATACTTGGAACAAAAATGCTTTTATAAAATTAACTTAAATCAGTAGCATCGACAATTTAACTGAATGCTGGTTATATTGCTCTCCCCCTCTGTCTACACAAGACTATTTTGATACCCTTAATGTACCTGTTGATTATACATTCATGTCTAACTTTACTAATAATTTTGAAAAAAAACCAAACACATTTAAACAGGTTATTCACATTAAATTATAGTTACCTCTAGAATTATCCACCTATTCATCAGCTCCCTGTTTAAATCTTATTCATATCTGGGTACATACTGATGGGTGTTCTATTCCTCCCACATGATGTGATCTTTTTATTAGTAATGCTCGCTGTTATTCCTCATTAATGATTAGCTGTCTTATAAGTAATCATCAAAATTCCCCAGTTTGTGCCTGACTTCAGACTCATATAGAATTTGGGAACTTACTCATCATTCAAACCAGGGTAGGTATGTCATTTGCCCCATTTGGATATATCTTCTGGTATGGAGGATCAGTTTATATACATCCAACAACTCACCCTATATTTGGGCCTTGTCATACTTGTTGTTGTTGTGAAGTGCCATTGAGTCGGTTCCAACCCATAGCAACCCTGTATAGGGTTTCTGAGGAGCAACTGGTGAGCTTGAACCACCAACCTTGCAGTTCAAATGGCTTTGCAGTCTGGTGATTAACCTACAGCGCCACACCAGGACTCTTGTCATACTTGTTGTTGTTGTTGTTATGTGCCGTGGAGTCAGTTCCGACTCATAGCGACCCTGTACAGGGTTTCCGAGGCTGTAAATTTTTACAGGCGCAGAACGCCTCATCTTTCTCCTGCGGAACCGCTGGTAGTTTCGAACTGCTGACCTTGAGGTTCCCAGCCCGATTCGTAACCACTACACTACCAGAGCTCCTGTCATACTTAGATGGTAGAACCAATGCACCTTAAGTACCCTTGGAATTTCCATAATTCCTATGAGCAACCACAATGACAGTTCACTATGGAACAGTGACCTGAAATTTATATCTTTATGGAAAAGAGAACTTTTCCCTTCAGATAAGTTAATCATTGATAGACTAGGAAGGGGTAGTTATTTCCTTGAGCATTTATTTTTCTTATGGTATATTACAATTAGAAAAATCTATTCAGAGTTTATCTGCCACTATTCACTGTAGGAAGAAGTCCTGTTGTGGTTCTGTGGTTTAATGCGCTGGACTGCAAGATCAGTTTGAACCACAAGGTCGGTGATTCAAACTCACCAGCCACTCCTTGGAAACCCTATACAAAGTCACTATGAGTCGGAACCAACTCCACAGCACTTAACAACAACAACAATTCACTACAGGATAAACACTGAACTCCTAACTGTGAGATTGGTGGCTCAAATCCACCAGCCATTCCTCAGGAACCCTGTAGAGGATCACTATGTGTTGGAACGGACTCAACAGCTGTTATCAGCAATAATAACAATGGTTCAAATTATGGACAATGTTGCTAATATTATGACAGCTCTGCAGAAGTCCTTAGAATTCCTTGCCAGGATTGTTTTAGATAACAGAGTCCTTGCAGAAGATGGGTAATTCCTTTGTGAGTGATCTGTGCCCCTAAGGGTGGCTTGATCAAAAAGAAAAGAATGTATAAATGAAACCCAAACCTGAGGCACTTAGCATTAGTAAAAATGGCTTTCCCAGATCTAAATTAAACTGCATGTTGACTCAAATTGTAGCTTGGTCTAAGGATTGCAATTTGACAACCCCCACGTAGTGGTTACGAATCGGGCTGCGAACCTAAAGGTCAGCGGTTCGAAACTACCAGCTGCTCCGCGGTAGAAAGATGAGGCTTTCTACTCCCGTAAGGATTTACACCCTCGGAAACCCTGTACAGGGTCGCTATGGGTCGGAACCGACTCGACGGCACGTAACAACAACAATGTAACTTTATAACATGTATCCCCTCCTTCCTGTGAGAACATAGCCCGGTGTTTACTCCATTAGATAAAAATTTGAATCTCTTCTTGCAATTTGGGATACCATAGTATTCTGCCTGGATGTTTCCTTATTTGCAAGTCTCTACTGTTTTGGAAGAAGTGCAGCCAGAGTGCTCCTTGGAGGCCAAGATGGCTAAGCTTCGTCTCTCATACTTTGGACATATTGTCTGGAGGGAACAATCACTGGAGAAGGATGTCATGCTGGGTAAGGTGAAAGGTCAGAGAAAAAGGGGAAGACCCCTAACAAGATGGATTGACCAGGTGGCATCATTGATGGCGTCAAGTGTGGCAGCGGTAGTGAGGTTGGCCCAGGATCGGACATTGTTTCGTTCTGCTGTGCATGGGGTCACTATGAGTCGGTTCTGATTTGATGGCACCTGACAACAACAACAACTGTGGGTTAAAATGCTGGATTGCAACTTCAGTTTGAACTGCAAGTTCAGAGGTTCAAGCTCACCAGCTGCTCCTCGGAAACTCTGTACAGAATCACTGACTTGAGGGCATTTGATATTAACAATAACCTTTCAATAAGTTTCTGCTTTCACTTCTATCTTATAGTTGTTGTTGTTGTTATGTGCCATTGAGTCGGTTCCGACCCATAGCGACCCTGTATAGGGTTTCCGAGGGTGTAAATCTTTACGGGAGTAGAAAGCCTCATCTTTCTCCTGCGGAGCAGCTGGTAGTTTCGAACCGCTGACCTTAAGGTTCGCAGCCCGATTCGTAACCACTACGCTACCAGGGCTCCTTATCTTATAGCAGTTTCTCCAAAGAAGCAAGACAAGTAAAACTTTTATGCATTAAAAGTTAGTCAAAAGTGTTAGTCAAAAATTATCCAGACCTTGGCTCTAGAATTTATTTTAATAAATTTTAGAAAAGACAAATACATTGTTGTTTGACACAATCTCCTTGCTTTTCAACACACTTTAACCATCTGTGAACAAGCTATTGTATTTATTTACTAATAAATGTTTTAGGCTGAGCAGCAAGCCATGAACACTCTGATGTTTTTACTTCTACATCAGAGGTGAATCTGTGTCCTCGAAGGGCTGCTTTCAGGGGACCAAGCAGGTGAAAGCCTGATGGAGCAAGATCAGAACTTATAGGGATGATGCTTTAACACCTCAAAACAAAGTTTCTGCAGAGTGTCAATAGTGTGGGCAGAAGTGGGTGGACATGCATGATCTGACAAGATTAAAACACCGTTCAATAGCAGTCTTCTGTATTTAATCTGAAGTTTAGGCATCAGCTCTTTAGTGAGCATTTCACAGTAGCAAGTACTGTTGATTTTTTAATCTCTTTACTGATGCTGTTGTTGTTAGATGCCATTGAGTTAGTACTGACTCACAGCAACCTTATGCACAAAAGAACAAAACACTGCCTGGTCCTGGGACAACCTCCCAGTCATTGTGATGCTTGAGCCCATTGATGCTGCCATTTTGCCAATCCATCTCTTTTTCTCTGACTCTCTACCATACCAAACATGGTATCCTTCTCCGGTGACTAGTCCCCCATGGCAATATGTCCGAAGTATGTGAGACAAAGTCTGGCAATCCTGGCCTCTAAGGAGCACACTGTTGGTACTTCTGTCAGCACAGATTTATTGGTTCTTTTGGCAGTCCATGGTACCTTCAATTTTCTCCTCCAACACCATAACTCAAATGCATCGATTCTTCTATGGTCTTCCTTATTCATTGTCAACATTCATATGCATATGAGGTTATTGAAAATACCATGACTTGGATCAGGCACACCTGAGTACTCAAACTGATATCTTTTCTCTTAAACATTTTAAAAAGGTTTTGTGCAGCAGATTTCCCTAATGCAATACATCATTTGATGTCTTGACTGCTTCTTCCATGAATGTTGATGGTTGATCCAAGAAAAATGAAGTTTTTGACAACTTCAATCTTTTCTTCATTGATAAGAATGTTGTATATTTGGTCCAGTGGTAAGGATTTTTGTTTTCTTTACATTGAGATGCAATCCATGCCAAAGGCCATGGTCTTTGGTCTTCATGAGTAAGTGTTTTAAGTTCTCATGGCTTTCAGCAAGTAAAGTTGTATCATCTGCATATCTCAGGTTGTTAATGAGTCTTCCTCCAATTCTGACACCATGTTTTTCTTCATATAACTCAGCTTCTCGGGTTATTTGCTCAGCATACATGTTTAATACATATAGTGAAAGACTATAACCCTGTCACATACCTTTCCTAATTTTAACCATTTGGTGTTCCCTTGTTCTGTTTAAACAACTGCTTCTTGCTCTATGTCCAGGTTCCTCATGAGCACAATTAAGTGTTCCCGAATACTCATATTTCACAATGCTTGTCATGATCCACAAAACTGAAAGTTTTGCGTAGTCAATAAAGCACAGGTAAACATCTTTCTGGTATTCTCTGCTTCCAGCCAAGAGTCGTAGGACAGCAGCAATGATGTCCCTCATTCCACATCCTCTTCTAAATCTGACTTGAACCTCTGGAAGTTCTCTGTCAATGTTTGCGTGCAGCTGTTTCTGTATCACCTTTAGTAAAACTTTACTCAAATGGGATATCAAAGATATTGTCCAATGACGTCCACATTCTGTTGGGTCACCTCTCTTTGGAATGGGCACAAATACGGATCTCTTCCAATCAGTTTGCTAGTGAGTTGTCTTCCAAATTTCTTGGCAGAGCTGAGTGAGTGCCTTCAGTGCTGTCTTACTTTGTTGAAAGACTCACTTTGTATTCCATCAATTCCTGGTGCCTTATTCTTTGCCCATTCCTTCAGTGTACCCTGGACTTTCTTCCTTCAGGATCTTTGGCTCTTGATCATATGCTACCTCTTCAAATGGTTGAACATCAACCATTTCCTTTTGGTAGAGTGACTCTGTGTTTTCTTTTCATCGGGACCTTTCTGCATCATTCAGCAATTTGCCCAGAGAATCCTTCAATAACTAAAATCGAGGCTTGAATTTTTTTTTCTTTAGCTCCCTCAGTTTGAGAAATGCTGAGCATGGTCTTCCTTTTTGGTTTTCTAAATCCAGGTCTTTACACATTTCTTTATAATATTTGGCTTTGTCTTCTCATTGTGACTTAGAAGTATTTTTGTTCAACTCTTGTACCTCCTCATTTCTTCCATTTGCTTTTGCATCTCTACTCTGGTGAGCAAGTTTCAGAGTCTCTCTAACATCCATTTTGGTCATTTCCTTCTTTATTGTTTTCTTAATGATTTTTGGCTTTCTTTCTGTATGATGTTCTTGATGTCATCCCACAACTCTTCTGGTCTTCAGTCTTTCATGTCTAATGTATCAAATCTGTTCTTTAGATGATCTCTAAAATCAGGTTGGATATATTCAAGGTCATATTTTGGCTCTCTTGGACTTGCCTTCATTTTCTTCAGCTTCAGTTTGAATTTGTATATGAGCAATTGATGGTCTGTTCCACAATCTGCCCCTGGCCTTGTTTTCATTGATGAGATGGAGCTTTTCCACTATTTCTTTATACAGATATAGTCAATTTGATTTCTGTGTATTTTATCAGGTGAGGTCCATGTATATGGTCATCTTTTATGTTGTTTAAAAACGGTATTTGAAATGAACAAATCATTTGTTGTACAGAAATCTATCATGTAATCTCCAGCATCATTTCTATCAACAAGGCCATATTTTCTGACTACTGATTATCAACACATCTTGATTGCATGTTTAATCAGTTTCAGACTGAAGAAGTTAATGTCAGGTTGTTGTTGTTGTCAGGTGCCATCGAGTCAGAACCGACTCATAGTGACCCCATGCACAGCAGAACGAAACAATATCTGATCCTGGGCCAACCTCACTACTGGTGCCACACTTGAGTCCATCAATGATGCCACCTGGCTGATCCATCTCGTTGGGGGTCTTCCTCTTTTTCTCTGACCCCCCCACCTTACCCAGCATGACATCCTTCTCCAGCGACTGTTTCCTCCGGACAATATGTCCAAAGTATGAGAGACGAAGCTTAGCCATCCTGGCCTCCAAGGAGCACTCTGGCTGCACTTCTTCCAAAACAGATCTATTGGTTCTTTTGGCAGTCCATGGCACTTTCAGTATTCTCCTCCAACACCACAACTCAAAGGCATCAAGTCTTCTATGATCTTCCTTATTCATCCTCACTGGCTTTAGTGGTTGGTGTGTAAATTTGAATAATGGTGATATTAACTGGTCTTTTCTGTAGGTTCATTGATATTATTCTATCACAGACAGCATTTTACCTTGATATGTTCTTTCTGACTATGAATCTGATGCCATTTCTCTTCAATTTCTCATTCCCAGCATGATAAACAATGTGGTTGTCAGATTTGAAAGGACCAACACCAGTCCAGTTAACATCACTAATGTCTAGGATATTAATGTTTATGCATTCCATTTCATTTTTTGACGATTTCCAATTTTTCTAGATTCATAATTTGTACATGACGTGTTCTGATTATTAAATGGATGATTACAGCTATTTCTCTTCATTTTGATTTATGCCTCATCAGCAAATGAAGGTCCCGAAGGCTTTATTCCATTCACGTCATCCCAGTCAACTCTACTTTCAGGAGACAGCTCTTCCACAGTCACATTTTAAGTGTCTTCCACCCTGAGAGGTTCATTTTCTGGCACTATATCTGGCAGTGTTTCCCTGCTATTCTTTAGGTTTTTAGTGACTACACAATCATAAGTAGTTTGTCTCTCCTTTCTCCTAGTCTGTCTTAATCTGGAAACTCATCTAAAACTTGTCCACCATGGGTGACCATGCTGGTATTTAAAATACCCATGGCATAGCTTCCAGAAACACAGCAACTCATAAGCCATCACCGTACTAAAACTGACAGATGAGTGGTGGTTCTTTACTGATAGTGTTCCAATACTGGCTCTTGAGAATCCCAGAAAACTGTAAGCATCAATTTTCCAGCTGATCGTTGACTCTAACTTTTTCTTGGTCAGTGATTTCAATTCCATACTTTGCTATTGTCTCTCAGACACTTAGTGATGAATCCATGTCTCATCACCAGTAAAGATTTTTTAAAAGAAACTTGTACTTTCCTTCAAGTTCTGGTACAAACTTTGTTTGCAGATATCCAAATGTTTATGGTCTTCCTAGTGTTATTTTGGAACCTATCTTGCACAAACTTTTCAAAACTCAAGTCTGTCATGGATTATTTCATAGGCAGAGCCATGGCAGATTTACAAATGGTTTGCCACTGTCATGCATCTATTCGAAAGAATTATTTCACATGCATGTTCAAGGTTGTCATCAGCGACCTTATATAGGGTTTCCAAGGAGTGACTGGTGAGCTTGAACTGCCGACCTTGTGGTTCAAACTGACTTTAGCCTACAGCACCACACCAGGATGCTCTCTCTCTCTCTCTCTCTCTCTCTCT
>NW_006408579.1:9491392-9525685 GCF_000296735.1 Chrysochloris asiatica
AATTAATCACTCCCTTCCTTGTTACAAAACTTCTACCTTTGCATTTCCAACCCTCATAATCCGTCCTGATAAGCATTATTCACTACAGTATCATGAGTTACCCATCTGTATCTCCTTTCATCCGCTCTGCCCAGATTGAATAGTACCTACTGGAGCTTATGCCTTCCGCCATGCTCCCTAGTACCAGGTTCACTCTTGAAAGCTTGTAAGCCAGTCACTTCTTGCCTTTGTAGTTCCTCCCTCCCAATTTGAGTATCCAATGTCCAAGCTGCCCTTCTCCGTCCACTCTGTGTGCCATCACAACTTCTTATAGTGTAAGACTGGTGTTCTGCTATAACACATTTAATGTACATGTATATGTTCGGTACATATTTGTTCCAATTTTAGGATGTCTTCTGTCAAATTGTGCTTAATAGTTACTCTGTTTCTTTTGTAATTTATGAATAGTATTTTTGTCCATCTGGCAACTTTATCTTGCCTTTCCCCAGAACCCCCAATGTTTTCCTTTGCATACTTTTCTCATTTAGTACATTTCCTTTCTTTATCTTTCTCTGAACTTAGTCTCAACATAACCTCAGCAGTTGATTAGATTCAATTCATTGAAAGAACTCATCAATACCATTTCAAACTCTACTTTATAATAGACTTTATCTGTTATGCTTTTTCTCATCTAATTCTGACTTTGTTTTTTACCTGTTGCACTAACTTACTTATGGTTTTGTTACCTGGGTCTCCCTCTGTTTATTGTCTTTATATAAATACTTTATTAATCTATCCCTGAGTATCTAAGCCATCCCTTCTTTGGTAGCTGGTCCATTTGTATCTCAGATACTTTGTCCATCTGTGACACCAGTAGCCAAATCTGCCTTTCCATCTAACCTTCTTGTATACTTAAAAGTCATCCCTCCTGACTTTTCCCCTTAAGTGCTCCATTTCTCAATGTTTTCCAGAAGAAAGCACTGACAAATGATATGTATTTATAATTCCTCCACATTTTCTCTGCAGATCAGTTGTCATTTCTTTCAGAATATTTGAGGAGTGGGGAGTGGATGTTGGATAGGGCTGGCCAAGGAGCACTATGTTCTTGCCATAAATTTACAGGAAAAAGTCCTGATCTCTGATCTCTTGCCCCCTTCTCTCAGAATTTATATTAATATAAAACAATTTGTTTTTCAGTTTGTTACACTGATACTGAATTGATAAACACACTTACCTAAAAATTCTCCATTTCAAGACTCAGTGTTAAAATTTATGCATGAATATAAGCCATTTCAAAAAGTAGGATACATACTTCCCTCATGGATAATTAAGCCAATGATTATATTTCATAAATGTTCTTCTCTGAGGTTGGTCTGTTTGTATAACACACATGTAAGGACTGAAGTAAAAAGATTGGTAAGCTCACA
Source organism: Chrysochloris asiatica (assembly GCF_000296735.1). Lineage (NCBI taxonomy): Eukaryota > Metazoa > Chordata > Mammalia > Afrosoricida > Chrysochloridae > Chrysochloris > Chrysochloris asiatica. The sequence continues at coordinate 9,492,799 of NW_006408579.1, forward strand.
GTCATTGCCAGTGGTTTGCAACCTGCCCACACCAGCATCTCCTGGGAGACAGTGGATTTCAGCTGCTGCATCACCAACCTGTTGCCAAGGAGACAGGAGAAGGGAAAAAAAAAAAAAAAATCCTCAATGACATTCAGTTTCAATGCAGTCAAGACATCCCTGAAAGGAATTTCATCAGTCCTATGAAGGAAGCAGAAATAGGCTTCTAATTATAAATTTGAAATCATCTCCTCTTACATCAGGTTATGCTGTCTGCTAGATTGTAGTCTTCCCGTCATTCTCTGTTTACCAAGGCATAAATCCCATACGTCAGAAGCACAGGACTGCTTTCCTGAAGGGAGGAGAGAAAAGGGAGAAAAGAACGAGAGGTTAGAAAGACAAAATGGGTAATGGTGTAGTGTCTAAAAGATATGACAGACTTCTAAAGCAAGCTACATCTTAAATCTTAATCTGTAGGGCTGGCATAAGTTTCAATCTTTATCTGTCCGACTTAAAATGTATTATAAAAATATTAGTGTGGAGCAGGATGAGAAATTGCATAAGCATGTATATATTAGAAAGTATGAAGTTTGATACTGCATTCATGTTTTGGATATTGGATGCAGGGTAAAATTTCTATATCTCCTGCATGGTGTAATCTTTTTGTTAGCCATGCTTGATGTTATTCCTCATTAATGATTAGCTGTCCTATACATAATCATCAAAATTCCCCAGTTTGTTCCTTACTCCAAACTCATCCACAATTTGGGAAAGTATCCACGTGTTGACTACACACTGACTTTAAAGAGTTAATCATCCCATTCTTTCCCTAACATTCAAACCAGGGTAGGTACTTTATTTGTCCTCTCTGGATTTGACTTATCTAAGTCCAATTACTCACCCTATACTTGGGTCTTGTCATACTTATATGGTTGGAATATGCATGCGAGTGCCCCCCTCCACTCATTATACAAAAAAAGTTTTTAATTCTCCACATTTATTTCATTAGTGCTTGTAACTTTCAAGTGTGTAAAGGTTCCGCTGCAATATTGGTGTGGAAGAGCATGGAGATATATAACATACACTGATCAGTCTGGCAGTGTGGAAAATAGTAGCTTTGATGCCCTGCCCAGAGATCACCTTTGGACTTTCTTTGATGATCTACCCTGGGTTTCCAATCAGCTCCTTGCTCTTCTGCTGCCCTTATCCCTGCTGGCCAGTGTTCTCCCCTCAGCCTTTCCTCCTGGTGGAATTTCAGATTCTTTCAAATTGCTGTAGGACAATGTTCTTTAAATAAAGTACTTATGAGATTCTCTAAACAGACATGAGCACATGAATCATCCAGATTCTGAATCAGTGGGTCCGGTGTCCAATAAGCTTTCCGGTTGCTGGGCCAAGATCCTAAACAACAATTTCTCTGAAGATAACAGCTGATTATGATGAATGTCTAGCATAGTGTCTGACAGGATGTAGGTACTTAGCACTTCTTGGAATGGAATTAACTTTACAATATCTTTTTTTTCCTTTTAGCAAAAGGCTCCAATAGCTTTACACACTTTCATATCTGACAGGATTCTGGACTTAAGTCTTGTGGCAGAGACTGGCTAACTGTTTCTTCACCATATCTATTTCCTGGGCACAAAGCATGACTTTCCTTGAAGGTAAGTTTGGCCTTATGACTGAGTTATAGGCAATGGGATACGGGCAGAAGTGATGTGTATGTGCCTTCCTATTACTTCCTTTTCTACCATTAGCCTTTAGGTTTCAAAGATGGTATCATTTAAGATAAATAACGATCCTGGATCCTTGAATCTTCCTTTGGAGGAGAATCCATCCACTAACCAAAGTCATCCATTTTATACTTCATTATATTTGTTCTGACTCATACTGAGCCTGTGTAAGGTTTCAGAGGCTATAAATCTTTGCAGGAAGAGAAAGTCCCATCTTTCTTCTGCAAAGCAGCTGTTGGGCTTGAACTGCTGGCCTTCGCAAGTCCAGTGCTTATCTTTCAGAGCCACTACACTGACTTATTATATTTGAGAAATGTTTACTATATTTGAACCATTATACTTTTTTTTTTTTCAGACAATTGTAATTTTCTAATTGCATCACTCTTATCCAGGAATAAGATGAGGCTTTCTGCTTCTGTAGAAGATTTAAAAGCCTTAAAAACTATATAGGGTCACTATGAAATGGAACTGACTCTACAGCACCTAATAACAACATTGTTCTTATCAGGGGTCCTGGTGTGGTGCTATGGAATAAGCACTGGACAGCTAACCTTAACCTTAGGTTGGAAGCTCAAACTCACCAGCCTTTCCTCGGAAAACATATCCATGACTGAACAGCTTTTAACAACAACAACAACACAACTCTTATCAAGGAGCTCTGGTGGCTGTGGGTTAGATAATGGGCTGCTAACTACAAAGTTAGCAGTTCAAACCCAATCAGCAAGAAAAAGATGAGACTGCTCTAGTGTACAGTCTCAGAAATCCTGTATAGAGTTGCTGAGTCAGAATCAACTTGCTGGCAGTGGATTGAGTTTGGTTTTGGATACAGCTCTAAGTAGTATTTTTTTTTTTTTTTTGTCTCTTACACAATGTGAGTTTCAAAGGCATCTATTATTATTTTTATTTATTTATTTATTTATTTTCTGTCATTCTAGTAGCACTGTAAGGAGCTCTGGTAGTATAGTGGTTACGAATTGGGCTGCTAATCTCAAGGTCAGAAGTTTGAAACTACCAGCAGTTCTGTGGGAGAAAAATGAGGCTTTGTGCTTCCATAAAGATTTATACCCTCGGAAACCCTATGCAGGGTCATTATGAGTCGGTACTGATTCCATGACACATACCACCACCATTATCAGTAGCACTGTGGATAAACACTAGACTGCAAAGTAGGTTTAAACTGCAAGGTTCAAACTCACTAGCCACTCCTTGAAAACCCTGTGCAGGGTTGCTGGCTTAGAACCAACTCGACTGCACTTAACAACAACAACAGTATTTATAAGAGTGACTGACACAGTTGGAGCCCAAAAGTACTCTATGAATTAGTAAATGAAGATGGTGAACTTATTTAGTCATGCAGCTATTTACTGAGTCCTGCTATAAGATATAATTTCACTCTCCTGCCCCATAAAAGAGAATACTGGGGGGGAAATCAAACTAATTTAATTAGATTTCATTTTCTTTCCTTGAGGCCCAGACAGTTATAGGTAGGGGGAGGAGAAAATATACTGCTACTTGGGCTTCTTTAGCTTCATTAAATGGCATGTGTGACCTTTCCGTGGCAGATTTCATTTCCATGAAATACTTCATTGTACAGAGTTGGAAAATAGGTATAGTACAGGTTTTGGAAAATGGTTAGATGTGCAAATGAAGGTAAATGGACACTGAACTGAACTGGGTAGAAAATTAGATAAGGGGAAAATAATGTGAATATGGAAGTATGAGTCAAAAAAGTATTGCTATAAATTATAGAAGCCTTGTTTTACAAAAATATGAAAATATGAAGCTATTGTTTCTTGACATATCCTCTATCTAGGTCAATATACTTCTGAAGGTTTGTTTTTTCATCTCTCAAAACCTTCGCCGAAGAATTCTGTGTTCTTTGATTCACACCACATAAAATGGCATGTTTGACATCCCTGAGGGGCTCAATCGTGTTCCTTTTCAATGTTCTTTGAGTTTGGGAAACAAAAAGACATCTGAAGCAGCCAAATCAGAGCTGTTGTATGGATGGGGTCAGATTTCCAAGTGAAATTCTCATAAGAAAGTCCTTGCTACCTTCGAAGAATGAGCAGGTATAGTCTCCTGTTGGGAAAAAATTCCTTGGTGCAACTTTCCTGGCCTTTTTCTGACTGATGCAATTTTCAGTTTTCTTAAAAATTCTTTGTAATAGGTCCTCATGATTATCTTGTATCCTTTGAGAAACACCTATCAAAAATTTCCTTTGGGAATCAAAGGATAAGCACTTGACTACTAGTTGAAAGGTTGGCTGTTCAAACCCACCAATTGCTCATCCAAAATCCTATATAGACAGGGTCACTATAACTCAATGGCACTTAACAAAAACAGTATATAAAATATGTATTTCATGTCGCTGAACATGGTTGTAAGATTGGCATTTCATTTAGATTTACTCTATGAGTAGTATTGTGGTAGGCTTTATATACATAATCCACAATCTTTGCAACTATTCTTAGAAAGTAAATAAGATTTTCAGTTTGCATACAAAGAAATTAAGTCTGGTAATGTGAACTCACATCTGTCTGGTTTCAAAGTCCAATTTTTACTCACCTCTGTACATTATGCAAAGAAAGGTGCTCAGTGAGATTTATTCTGGAAGATTTATGGGGTTTTTTGCACATATGTTATGGTATTTTATAAGCAGACACATGGCCTGTATTTCCTCTCTCTTTGAGAGGCAGCCATGTTGAATATGTGAAGTTATTTTGGGATGGCATGGAGGCAAAAGATCACTGCATGAGTACACTTGCTGAAATACAAGACAGAAACAAAATCATTTGTTCCCTCAAAACTTATCTGTAAGGAAAGTAAGGGTTGTGATGATAATTACCATGTTTTAACTTGAACAAGGTATTGAAAAGCAAAACCTCACTCCTCCTGGCCCCTAAACCTCTGACTTTCAATGCACTTAGTCATTTCTATGGAGTAGTGGTGTGGCACTGTAGAATAAGCACTGGACTGCAAGATCAGGATGAACCACAAAGTTGACAGTTCAAACTCACCAGCCTCTCCTCGGAAAGCCTATTCAGGGTCTCTTTGGGTTAGAATTGATTTGATGTCATTTAACAACAAAAAAAAATGGAGTACTGGTGGGCACTTTAGAATGAACACTGGATAGCTAATCACAAGGTTGGTAGTTCAAATTCATCAGCTGCAGCTCAAAAGCCATATACAAGATGGCTATGAGTTGGAACAACATACCTGAAGATGTGGGTCAGACATCTCCAGGAGTCCGTAAAAAGAAGTGGGCTATTGTCCTTTCTGTAATTCTTGGGGTTGATCTTTGAAACTTTATAATCTAGACACAGATACTTCAGTGCATATTTTAACACATCTAACTTGCTCTCCAGCATAGAGATGCTAAAGCAAATGGAAGAAACTAGGAGGTTCAAGAGCTGAACAGAAAGTTTCAAAGATCAGCTCAAGAAGATAAAGCCAAATATTACAACAAAATGTACAAAGATCTGGAATCAGAAAACCAAAAAGGAAGAAATACTCAGCATTTCTCAAACGTGAGAAACTGAAGAAAAAATTCAAGCCTTGACTTTCGTTACTGAAAGATTCTCTGGAGAAATTATTGAATAATGCAGAAAGCATCAAGAGAAGATGGAAGGAATACAGAGTCACTGTGCCAAAATGAAATGGTTAATGTTCAACCATTTCAAGAGGTAGCATATGATCAAGAGCCAATGATACTGAAGGAGGAAGTCCAAAGTGCATTGAAGGAATTGGCAAAGAACAAGGCACCAGGAAATGATGGAATAAAAATTGAAATCTTTCAAGTAAGTGAGGCGGTACAGGAGGCACTCACTCATCTCTGCCAAGAAATTTGGAAGACAACTATCTGGCCGACTGATTGGAAGAAATCCATATTTGTGTCCATTCCAAAGAGAGGTGACCCAATGGAATGTGGAAATCATCGGACAATCTCTTTCACATCCCATGTGAGTAAAGTTTTACTAAAGGTAATACAGAAATGGTTGCAGACATACATTCACAGAGAACTTCCAGAGGTTCAAGCCGGATTCAGAAAAGGCCATGGAATGAGGAATATCATTGCTGATGTCTGATGGATCTTGGCTGAAAGCAGAGGATATCAGAAAGATGTTTACCTGTGCTTTATTGACTATGCAAAGGCTTTTGGTTGTGTGGATCATGACAAGCTATGGACAACATTGAGAAGTATGAGTATTCCAGAACACTTCATTGTACTTCTAAGAAATCTGTACCTAGACCAAGAAGCAGTTGTTCGAACAGAACATGGGAACACTGAATGTTTTAAAATTGGGAAAGGTGTGAGACAGGGTTGTATTCTTTCACCATACTTATTCAACCTGTATGCTGAGCAAATGATCTGAGAAGCTGGGGTCTATGAAGAAAAACATGGCATCAGGATTGGAGGAAGACTCATCAACAACCTGTGATATGCAGATGATACAACCTTGCTTGCTGAAAGTGAAGAGGACCTAAAACATTTACTGATGAAGATCAAAGAGCACAGCCTTCGGTATGGATTACATCTCAATGTAAAGAAAACAAACATCCTCACCACTGAACCAATAAACCACATTCTTATCAGTGGAGAAAAGATTGAAGTTGTCAAGGACTTCATTCTTCTTGGATCATCTATCAACACTCACAAGCAGCAGTCAAGAAATCAAACAACATATTGCATTAGGCAAATCTGCTACACAAGACCTTCTTAAAGTGTTAAAGAACAAAAATGTCAGCTTGAGGACTAAGGTGCACCTGACCAAAGCCATGGCTTTTTCATTAACCTCATATGCATGTGAAAGATGGGCAGCGAATAAGGAAGACCACAGAAAAATTGATGCTTTTGAGTTATGCTGTGGGAGGAGAATATTGAAAGTGCTGTGGACTGACAAAAGAACCAATAGATCCATTTTGGAAGACGTGGAGCCAGAGTGTTCCTTGGAGGCCAAGATGGCCAAACTTCATCTTTCATACTTCGGACATATTGTCAGAAGGGACCAGTTCCTAGAGAAGGATATTATGTTTGATAAGGTGGAGGGTCAGAGAAAAAGAGGAAGACCCCCAATGAGATGGATTGGCTATGTGGCAGCATTGATGGACTCAAGCGTGGCAAAAGTATTAAGATTAGCCCAGGATTGGACAGTGCTTCGTTCTGCTGTGCATAAGGTCACTATGAGTTGGTACCAACTCGAAGGCACCTAACAACAACAAAAACAAAAATTGCATATTTCTTATGAAAAAATCTCAATGGCTTCCAAAGTCATTTGTACACACATACATGGCAAATGTATGACAAATATTGCCACTAGGGTTCCGGTTCATGTATGTACTGGTTTATTGCAAACCAAACATGTTTAAACATGTGTTTGGGACCATTGGATGACTGCAGACAAGTTTTCTTGGCAGTATACTTGTCTTAGCCTTGTTGTTGTTTTTGTTAAGTTCTGTAGAGTTGATTCTGACACATAGCGACCCTGATGAGCTTGAACCAGCGACTTTGCAATTCAAATGACTTTGTAGTGTGACACATTAGTCCACAGTGCCACACCAGGACTCCTGCTTAGCCTAGTTCTTGTTATTGTTAAGTGTCGTCAAGTCAGTTCCGAACCAGAGTGACACTGTGTAGGGTTTCCCACTAGCTGCTGGTGAGCTTGAATCACCAACCTTGTGGTTCAAACTAACTTCTCAGTCCAACGCATTAACACACAGTACCACACCAAGACTTGTTAGGAGGCCTCAAAAAAAACGAAAACAAAAAAACAGCAACACTCAAAACAGTGATTTCAGAGGAGAACTGCTGGGCCAGTTCAATTCAAGGCAGAAAGGTGAGCTCAGAAGGTTATGGCTACTGTTGTGGGGGCCTACAAAGGGGTATCTTCATAGATTTTCTGTAAGGACACAGGATGACCATGACATTTGTTATGAAAATGTTTTGAGAAAATTGAAAACTGCATTGGTGAGCAAAAGGCCAGGAAATTTGCACTGAGGTATTGTTTCCCATTAGGACAATTCATCTGCTTGTTCTTCAAAGATACCAAGGGCTGTTCTAGGAAAATTTCACTGGGGAATTTGACCCCATCCATCCAACAGCTCTGAGCTGACGCCTTCAGACTTCTTCTTGTTACCCAAAATCAAAAAAATTGAAAAGGAACAAAATGAGTCCAGCGAGAATATCAAAGCTACTATTTTGATCTGTTGTAAATCCAAGGATGCACACTTCTTCAGGGAAGGGTTGTTGTTGTTGTTGTCAGGTGTCATCAAGTTGGAACCGATTCATAGCAACCCCATGAACAGCAGAACAGACAATGTCCGATCCTGGGCCAACCTCAATACCGCTGCCACACTTGACGCCATCAATGATGCCACCTGGCCAATCCATCTCGTTAGGAGTCTTCCTCTTTTTCTCTGACCCTCCATCTTATCAAGCATGACATCCTTTTCCAGAGACTGTTCCCTTCTGACAATATGTCCGAAGTATGAGAGACGAAGTTTAGCGATCCTGGCCTCAAAGGAGCACTCCGGCTGCACGTCTTCCAAAACAGATCTATTGGTTTTTTTGGCAGCCCATGGCACTTCCTAACCAGGGAAGGGTTAGGGAGATGGAATCAGCACCTTCAGAAGTGTATAGACCTAGATGTCAAGAAACAGTCACTTCACATTTTGATATTTTTGTTTAATAAATGTTTACATGATTTGTAGCAGTAATTTTTGATGTACCCTCATACTTTGGTTTTATATTGGAGTTCAGAATGGAAATATCTCCAAATGGCTAGTTAATAAATTATATACATAATTATATAAATAATTAAGTATTTAATATAATACATACCAAATTTTATATATATATATAATCTTAAAGGAGCTCTGGTAGCGTAGTGGTTACGAATCGGGCTGCGAACCTTAAGGTCAGTGGTTCGAAACTACCAGCCGCTCCGCGGGAGAAAGATGAGGCTTTCTACTTCCGTAAAGATTTACACCCTCGGAAACCCTGTACAGGGTCGCTATGGGTTGGAACTGACTCGACGGCACTTAACAACAACAACAACATATAATCTTAACTACCCATTTGGAGATGTTTCATTCCTGAAGTCCACTGTAAATATTCCACATATTTCCAATTGCCATCAGGGTCTCATCCTGAAGCTAATACAATCAGTTCTTTAGAAATGATTATTTCCTTTTTCTAATTGCCACACTATTCATAATTCACATCACACAACTTATTATAATTATTTTAGTCCAAAATTGCTTTGTAAATTCAAATGTTATTAGCTTAATTGGATGATGTGGTGCTGTAGGATAAGCTAATCATAAGGTCAGTGGTTCAAGCCTTTCAGAAACGCTATACAGGGCCACTGTGAGTGGGAACTGACTTGATGACACTTAACAGCAGGATTTTGGTCTTGTCATAGTCACCAGACTGCAAATTCATTTGAATTGCAAGGCCGGTGGTTCAAGCTCACCAATCGCTCCTTGGAAACCCTATACAGGGTCGCTATGGGTCAGATTTGACTCGATGGCACTTAGCTACAACAACAACATAGTGTATAAGCTTCTTGAGAACAGAACCTTTATATTTCTTGTCACTCCTACAATATTTGTACATGTATTATTTGCTCATAAATATTTGGCAAAATGAATTATAGTTCTTTGGCAATCCCATGTTTCCTGGTACGATACTCTACTCATTGCATAGTTTACTAAAGTAGAACCCCTAAAGTAATATAGTCTGAATTATTAATCATTGTATTCACACCTTCTAGTGCAGCAAATAATCAATGGAAGATATACAGTAAATACATGTTGAATAAATGAATTAATATTGAAAATGCTTATTGCATACTTTCCCTGTGTTACTCTACTATTCCTCCACATCTACAAAGGAAATCATAAATACCAAAGCTTCTCAAGCACTAATGTGCATATGAATCACCTAGGGATCTTGTTAAAAAGTAGGTTCTGTTTCAGAGGATCTGAATTGGGGCTTGTTTCTGTGAGTCTGGACAGGGCAGCCCTAACTGGATCCTACATGATGCCCATGTAGCCCCTTGTTATTGTTAAGTGCCCTTGAGTTGGTTCAGATTCATAGTGTTTCTGAGGAGCTGCTGCTGGGTTTGAACCATTAGTTTTTTGGTTAGCAGTCCAGTGCTTATCATGCAGTGTCACACCAGGACTCCTCATATAGCCTATAGTTCCCTTTTTCAGTAGCAAGGCCACAAAAGATCTATTGTCATTTAAAATTAACTCTATCACTGAAAATCCACATGTTGTTAAGTGTCATCCTGTCAGTTCTGACTCATAGACTCATAGCGACCCTGTATAGGGTTTCCATGGAGTGGCTGGTGATCTTGAACCACCAACCTTGTTGTTCAAACTGACCTTGCAGTCCAATGCATTAACCCACAGTGCCACAACAGGATTCCAAAACATCCACATACATCTTTAATAAAATGTATTTAAAGATCCTTACTGTTATGGATTGAATATGTACTCTCCAGAGAGTAGGTTGAAGTTCTAGCTCTATCTGTGAATTTGACCTTGTTTGGGGAAACCTGGGTTTGTTTGCACATGTTATCAGTTACATTAACCATGCCTTGTTATTATATAAAAAGAGCCCTTATAGCAAAATCAAAAGAGTGGATTACGAGCTGGGTTGCTAACCAAAAGATCGGCAGTTAGCATCTACCAGCTGTTCCACGTGCATCCATAAAGATTTACAGCCTCAGAAATCCTATAGAGGGTCACTATGTGTCAGAACCAACTTGGTGGTACACAATCACCACCACTAGTATTATATCAGAGTAAGCTGAGTCTTAAGTCCTTCTGAGTGGTATCTTATACAAAAGGGAGTCAGAAACAGGGAGAAGACAGGCACTATTTAACAGCGGAGCCAGATCATCTAGAAGAGGAGAGCCAAAGATAGTTGAAAGTCACCAGAAATTAGGATAGCGGCATAGAACAGTTCCTCTCTCAAAATCTACAGAAGGAGTAGGCACTGATTTAGTCTTCTAGATTCCAGAACTGCTCGAAAATAAATTTCTGTTCTTTAATTCCACTCACCTCATAGTATTTTGTTTTGGCAGTCCTACAAAACTAAAACTTGTTCAAACCACTGGAGAAAGAGGTCTTAGAACACTCAATTTGTATACACCAAGATGAGATTTACACTCTCTGTTGAGCAACAATAGTGGTAATAACAGATACCCCTATTATTAAAACTTAGGCAACAACCACTAAAGCCAGTGAGTATGAAACTGAAGAATTATACCAACATCTTCAGTATGAAATTGATCAAATATGATCAAGATGCATTGAAAATTACTGGTGATTACAACGCAAAAGTTGGAAACAAAGAGGGAGGATCAATAGTTGGAAAATACTTCGTTAGAGAAATGCTGCTGATTATTTTGATACAATTGATCACGATAGAATTTCGTAAGATTAATGATTTTTTCATTGAAAATACTTGTTTTCAATAACATAAACAGTGATAATACAGGTGGACCTCATCAGATAGAATACAAAGTATTCAAATTGACTACAATTGTGGGAAGAGACTATGGAGAAACACAATAGCTCAATATCATTAACTAAAACAAGGCCAGGGGCCAATTGTGGAACAGATCATCAATTGTTCATAGGAAAATTCTGGCTCAAGCTGAAGAGAATTAAAACAAGTCCATGAGACCCAAAATATGTTCTTGGTGTATCCCACCTGAATTTAGACCATTTCAATAACAGATTTGCTGCATTGGACACCAATGACTGAAGATTTGTGGGATGACATCAAGAACATTATACATGAAGAAAGCTAAAGGTCATTAAAAAGACAGGAAAGAAAGAAAAGACCAAAACGGATGTTAAAAGAGATTCTGAAACTTGTTCTTGAGTGTTGAGAAGGTAAATTGACAAAGGGTTGCTATGAGTTGCATACAACTTGGCAGCACTTAATAACAACAACATTGAAACACCACCACCATTATTCAGTCATCCATGTTAAATAAATATTGATAAAATCTAATTTTGCATCTGTATCACGACGCTGAGGTTATAGTCATACATATACGACGAGTGAAGTCCAGAGAGGTTGGCATTTAAAAACTAACTAATGGTATTACAGTAAAGGGAAAGAAAGGACCTGGAAACAAGGGCAATGATTACTGAAATTAATTCTGGAAGAAGTTATTCAGAAAGATTATCAATAGGAATGACAATTAAAAAGAAATAAAAACTTTCAGAGCTGTGTGAAGGATCAGATCATTACTCGTATTTGCCTTTATTTCAGTATTGATACAATAGATGAAAGAATTTCAAACTGATTGAGTTGTAAAAGTCGCGCAACCTAGGAGAAGCTGAATTTGCTATTTATATAATCACACTATGGAGTAGATACCATTTAAAAAATACATTTTGTTTTTCAGATATTTTCTTTTGGGTACAAAAGTCTATAACACATCATAACCAGAATCTAGGAAAATGTATTGATTAACTATAATTTGATTGCCTCTAATGTCTTCTCTCAAAATTGTCTTTTGTAATTATGGTCACTGTGTAAATATTTTAAAATGCTAATTGGCAAACTCTATGCAATGCAAACCATGGATAAGGTATATAATAATAGGTTTTTACTGATTATTAAGCAGTGCTGTGACATAGTTAGAAGTCTAGGGCTCAATTCAGTTGTGAAAAGCACTGATTTTTCATTGTTGTTATTGCAGTAGAAGCCATAGTAATCATCATTATTGCTGCTATTCTGAAAAAAGGCATCCATTTTAGAAGCTATGAGTACATTTTCAGAATACATAATCAACTTTACCTATTGGTACACACTATAGAGCATGTAACTATTCAGGTAATACAAGCCTCATTTTTCTCTTATACTCCTTATCTCTGTCCCTAACCCTCTTTATCCACCATCTATCATCCCCCTCCCATTCTGTTATGGTTTGTGTGTTATTATAATGCTGGAAGCTGTGTCTCTATTATTTCAAATATCAGCAGGGTCACCTATGGTGAGCAGATTCATTGGAACTTCCAGACTAAGACAGACTAGGAAGAAAGATCTGGTGATGAGCCCCCAGAGTTGGAAATCACTCAAAATACAAAGTGGCAACAACAATGGACTCAAGCATACCAATGATGGTAAAAATGGGGCAGGACCAAAAACATTTTGATGTATTGTACATGAAGTTACAATGGATTCAAACGCACTTAATGGCAATCAACAACTCTCTTTGTCGTTTTGATCCTTGCAAACTTCACTTTCCCAATATTGAGTCTTGAGATATGGGCAGAGGAAATGTAAAAAAGAAGAGGAAAGGAGAGCATTGATGAGCTAGGAAAGGTGGTGCCATAAAGAAAAGTAAAAACAGAAGATAAAGAAACTCAGGTTTAGAGAGAGAGACATCTTAAACCTGAAAAAGTATGTTGAGGGAAAGAAACAAAGGTGATTAAGGAGATAAACACTGCCTTGTTATTGTTGTTAGGTACACTGGAGTTTGTTCCAACTCAAAAGGATCCTATATATAGTAGAACAAAACATTATCTAGTCTGGTACCATTCTCACAATTATTGCTATGTTTGAATAAATATTGCAACCTGAAACTTGAATTTTCTCTTCAGCTTGAGAAATATTGAGTGTATTCTTCCTTTTTGTTTTTCTAACTTTAGGTCTCTGCACATTTCAATATAGTATTTGACTCTGTCTTCTTGAGCTGCTCTTTGAAATTTTCTTTTCATGTCTTTTACTTCCTCATGCCTTCCAGTTGATTTAGTTTCTCCATATTCAAGAGCAAATTTTAGAGTCCCTGCTGACATCCATTTTGGTCTTTTCTTTCTTTCCTAACTTCTTAAAGACTTTGTTTTTATCATGTTTGATGTTCTTGATGTCAGCCCATAAGTCTTCTGGTCTTCAGTCATTGGTTTCAATGCATTAAATCTGTGCCTCATTTGGTCTCTAAATTAAGATGGAACATACTCAAGGGTTATATTTTGACTTTTGTGTACTTGTTTAATTTTTTTCAACTTCAACCTGAACTTGCATATGAGCAAATAATAGTCTGTTCCACTGTTGGCCCCTGGCCTTGTTTTGACTGATGATATTGAACTTCTCCATCCTCTTTTCCCACCCACTCATGTACATCAAGTCAAATTTGACTCATACCAATCCTGTATAGGGGTTCTGAGTCTGTCAATATTTATGGGAGCAGAAAGTCATGTCTTTCTTCCAGGAAGTGGCTGGTGAGTTTGAACTGGCAACCTTGTAGTTAGCAGGGCAGTGCTTATCCTGCAGCCCCATCATGGCTCCTTTCTCTTCCTACAGATGTAGTCAGTTTGATTCCTATGTATTTCATCTGGATAAGTCTATGTGTATAGATGCCTTTTATGTTGCTGAAAAAAGGTATTTGCAATTAATAAGCTGTTGATCTTGCAAAATTCTGTCACATATCTCCAGCATCATTTCTATCACCAAAGCCATTTTTGCCAATGATTAATACTTCCTCTTTTTTCCAATCACCAGTAATTATCAGTGCATCTTGAGTGTATGTTTGATCAATTTTATTCTGATAAATTGTTAGAATATTTAATTTCACCATCACTGGCTTTAGTGGATGGTATGTAGACGTGAATAATAGTGATATTAACTGGTCTATCTTGTAGGCATATGGATATTATCCTGTCACAGACAGTATTGTAATGCAAGATAGATCTTGAATTGCTCTTTTTGATGATGGATGTGACACCATTCTTCTTCAATCTGTCATTCCCAGCATCATAAACCATATAATTGACTGATTCAAAATGGCAAATGTCAGTCGATTTCAGTTCACTAATGCTTAGGTTATCAGTCTGTATATGTTCCATTTAATCTTTTACAACTTTCAATTTTCCTAGAATCATACTTCGTACATTCCACGTTGTGATTATCAATGGATGTTTGAAGCAGTTGTTCTTATACTGAGAGTTGAACTCCATCAGAAATGAAGGTCCTAAAAACTTTGCTCCACCCACTTCATTAAGGTCAACTCAACTTTGAGCAGGCAATTCTTTCCTAATCCAATTTTGAGTGCCTTTCAGCTTGATCTGCTCATCTGCTGGTACTATATCAGACAATATTTTGCTGCTGTTCATAAGTGGCTAACCATTCAGAAATGGTCTCATTCTCCTTCTTCTTATTCTTAGTCTAGAAGGTCTGCTGAAACCTGTCCACCATGGGTGATTCTACTAACATTTAAGTATTGGCAGCATAGCTTCCAGCATCACAGCAACACATAAGCCACCACAATATAACTAACTAACAGACGAGTGGCAGAAGATTGTCTTATTGTTAAGAGACATTGAGTCAATTCCAATTCATAGCAACCCTGTATTGGGTTTCCAAGGAGTGGCTGGTGAGTTTGAACCACTGATCTTGTGGTTCAAACCAATCTTCCACTCCAGTGCTTTATCCTACAGCACATCAGAACTCCGTAGTATGCTTCAAAAGTTTAAAAACAGATTTACAAGAAAACAAAAGCAAATACAGAATGACTCCTTTCATTTTCTTCCACCCACTTTAACCTCCCAAATAAGTTCCTTGGAAATTTTAGTTCTTTTATTATTATAACTGTACTTCTGTCATAATTCTTGACAATTTCAGTATCCCAGTAGATCATTATTTTAAACCCCTAATCTGATATCTTTTAATCCCCTCCCAGTTTCCAGTTTTCCTTTCAGATAACTGTCACTATCATTTATTAAAATCTTTGTTTCTCATTCTCTTGAAGCCTAATCACAACAATCCTTGGTTTTCCCTAAAGCATGCCAATTTCCTACTGTCCCTCACCCCTCCTGAGTCTGTAAATCCCCCTACACAGCTTAAACCCCATTGTTCATTATTACAATACATACACTAGCATACAACTTCAACTCCTTTGCCCTTCTCTTACTTTGTTATGAAATAACCCAACTGAAGCTCTGGCACTCTTGCAATGGAAAATAACTGAAGAAAAACACACAAATATGCTTAATCACTGTCGTCAAGTAAGTTTGTAATTTGCCCTGTTTCCCTGGGCAGTTAATTTTCCCACTCTCTTATATGCTTATTTCCTATCTACTCTTCCTCATTCACAAGTCCCTTCTCCTCCATCCTCTATCTCAGCTGAAGACTTTAGTGGTTATTTCACTGAAGAAATAGAAGTAATTTCAAGAGAACTTCTAAAAGCTACCACTACCACATTTGACCAGCCTTCTAATGTTTGTGGCATAAACACTGCCTTTCTTTTTATTATTGTAGTCTATATTTCAACGATTATTCCTTTCATTTGTATAACTTTATTTTTTATTTTCCAGGCAGGAACAAATGCTACTCTGCTATTGGATTATTCTTACCACTTAACAAACATTATTTATTCCTCCCATTAAAAAAAAAAAAAAAAAGTTTCTTAGTCACCCACTACCCTCTCCAACTACCTTCTTGTCTTGAATTCCTTCCAGTAAGGTTTTTGTCCCACTTTTGCACAGAGCCACTCTTGTCACAGTCATTACCGAGTTCCTGTTATTTGGCCTCTTTCTTGGAATAGTTTTATTTCATTTGGTTATCTTCTTAATGTCTACACTTTCTTCACTTCCTTTGCTGGTTTCTTTTCACCACTGCAATCACACAAATTCTGAGAGCCTTCAGGCTCAGTTCTTAGATTCTTTTGCTTGTTCTGTTCCACACTTATTTCCTGCTTGGTGATTTCATCCTGTCTCCTGATTTTAAATATCATTCATATGTTTATGATTCTAATGTCTATTTCCACCTTGGACTTCTTTGAATTCCAGGTTTCTATATCCAATTTTCTACTCAACATTTCCATCTGGTTTTCTAGTAAGCATTTCAAACTTAATATGTCAAACCTCAAACTAGGTCATTTCCCCAAAACTAAAAATCCACTTTTGGAAGAAGTGCAGCCAGAGTGCTCCTTAGAAGCCAAGATGGCCAAACTTCGTCTCTCATACTTTGGACATATTGTCAAGGGGGGAACAGACGCTGGAGAAGGATATCATGTTTGGTAAGATGGAGGGTCAGAGAAAAAGAGGAAGACCCTCAATGAGATGGATTGGCCTGGTGGCAGCATCAATGGACTCAAGTGTGGCAACAGTAGTGAGGTTGGCCCAGGATCAGACAATGTTTCGTTCTGCTGTGCATAAGGTCGCTATGAGTCGGTGCCGACTTGATGGCACCTAACAACAACAACAAATATCCACAGACTCACCATCTGAATAAATGACTACACCATTATTTCAACGTCTCAGCCTCAAATCCTTGGAGTCTAATCTGTTAGTAGATTGTTGGCTCTACCTGTGGGATGTTCAAAATCTCACCATTTCTCATCATATCTCACACTGACTCCCAAATATTTAACCTAGGTTACTGTTAGAATCTCTAACTCTGACCTTCCTGCTTCAGCCTTTCCCTATTATTCTCAACACAACAGCCAAGTAGCTATTTAAAAATATAAATCAATAGGAGGACAGCAACACTAATAAGGTATGTTCACCATAGTAAGGTCAATCATTTGAGATCAAAAGGACAACATTTACTCAAGGAAAAAAAGTTGAGAAGAGATGCGAAGAAGGATGGAATGGAAATAGGGACCACAGGAAGGAGGTAGGATAGCTGTTGTTGCATAGAGGGGATTGCAATCAAGTGTAGGATTTGTTGAACATAAAACTGATGGCCTTGTCCTTAAAACTTCACTCATTTTACAATAAAAAGTTTTAAAACAAAACAAATATCATGCCACTCTGCTCATAAACTTCCAGTGACTGCTCATCTCACTCCAAATAAAAGTGTTTACAATGGTTACAAGACCTGTAGGCGTCTTTTTAAAAAACCTTCTTTCCTGCTACTTTATTCATTGCTTCACTTGACTGTGCCTTGAAACTTCCAGGCACATCTCATCATAGGTCATTTGTACCTTTTGCTTTCTCTACCTGAAATACTCTTCCCTTCTAAAAGCAACCTAATTTACTTCCTTACCTCCTTTTGATCTTATATAACATACCAACTTCTTTGACCTTTCCTAACCCAATTCAGATTGCAATCCCTGACCTCTCTATTCCATCACCATTATTTTCTTCATGTTACTTAGCACTATATCATACTATATATTATTATCTATTTTGTTTATTATCTGTCTGCTAGAGCACAGCCTTTATGAGAGCAGAGATTTTTGCCTATTTTATTCACTATTGCATTCCTTATAGAAGAATTCTTGGGCCTTGTAATTATATATTGAATGAATTAAGTGCATTTTTTGATGGTTGTGGTTTTTGTTTTTTCATGTTGTCTTTTTAAAAAGCACAGCCTTTGGTATGGATTACATCTCAATGTAAAGAAAACAAAAATCTAGACCAATATAAACAATATTCTTATCAATGGAGAAAAGACTGAAATTGTCAAAGACTTCATTCTTCTCAGATCAACTATCAACACTCATGGAAGCAGCAGTCAAGACATCAAACAATGTATTGCATTGAGCAAATCTGCTGCATAAGACCTTCTTTAAAGTATTGAAGAGTGAAGATGTCAGCTTGAGGACTGAGGTGCACCTGACCCAAGCCAAGGTATTTTCAATAACCTCATATGCATGCGAAACTAGACAGTGAATAAGGACGACTGTAGAAGAATTGATGCTTTTGAGTTATGGTGTTGGAGGAGAATGTTGAAAGTGCCATGGGCTGCCAAAAGAACCAATAGATCCATTTTGGCAGAAGTGCAGTCAGAGTGCTGCTTGGAGGCCAAGATGGCCAAACTTCATCTCTTATACTTTGGACATATTGTCAGGAGGGACCAGTAGATGGAGAAGGATATCATGTTTGGTAAGGTGGAGGGTCAAAGAGGAAGACCCCCAACGAGATGGATTAGCCAAATGGCAGCATCGATGGACTCAAGCGTGGCAACAGCAATGAGGTTGGCCCGGGATTGGGCAGTGTTTCATTCTGCTGTGCATAGGGTCGCTATGAGCCACTACCGACTTGATGACACCTAACAACAACAACAAGTTGCATATTGGACATGCTGAAGGATAAGTACTGGACTCAAACCACAAGGCTGGTTGTTCAAGCAAGCCAGTTGTTCTGCAGAATAAAGATGACATTTTCTGTTCCAACAAATATTTACAGCCTCAGAATCCCTTCACAGGGTGGCTATGAATCTGAATCAACTTGACAGCACTTTACAACTAAGCAGTAGCATATAGTATAAGAAAATCTGAACTCCAGGTACTTCTTAAAGAAGTTTCTGAGGTCATTAGTCTAACACAACACTTAACCATGTTAATGACACAGTAAATACTTAGTTTTTATATGTTTTGATTATTCTCAATGAACCCAAATGTTCTACTATTTCTAATCTCTCACTTTAGTAACTAGTATACTTTTCAACTTGGGCCACATTTCTACTACTCAGGCTGATAACCCATTTTAATAAATCTCCCATTTAAAAGTAAGAACCAGTGAAAAATGCAACTTAATGTGAAAATTCATTTTCCAACAGACTATTCTGGGCTCTAGCAATTATATACAAGTCAAAATACATAGAAATCACTAAAAACACATTTACCATCAGTTATTCAGGGTAGGAAATGCCCATGTCCTCAGGGGAAGTTATGGATACTATCCAGACACATCTACAAAAAACTCATGGGATTGGTTTATTGGGTTAAAAGGCTTAGGACCATACTTTTGTAGGACAATTTTGTCAATTGGCATAACATATATCATAAAGATAATATTCTGCTAAAAGTTTTCAAATGATCATCTAAGATACAACTGTTGGTCTCTACTTATCTGGAGCAGAAGAGAATGAAGGCATCCATAGAACTTATGTATGTGTATGTGTTAGGTGCTGTTGAGTTGGTTCTGACTCATATTGACCCTATGCACAACAGAGTGAAATACTGCATGGTCATGTGTCATACTCACCAATACTGTTATGTTTGAGCCCATTGTTTGTTGCCATTGTGTCAATCCATCTCATTGAGGGTCATCTTCTTTTTCACTGACCTTCTACTCTTCCAAGCATGATGTCCTTCACTCAGGATTCGTCCCTCCTAAGAACAGGTCCCAAGTATAAGAAGCAAAGTCGCACTATCCTTGCTTCTAAGGAGTTTTCTGGCTGTATGTCTTCCATGATAGATTTCATAGTCCACATGAACTATGACGTCTTCTAACCTGAGATCAAGATGGTACCTGGCTACCATTACCAACCCTTTAGATCAGGCACACAATAGAAGATAGTGGACAGAATGGGAAAAAAATGTAGAATAAAACTCAAATTCCTAAAAAATACAGACATACTGAACCAGTGGATACTGAAGGGACCACTGAGACTATAGCCCTAACTCTTTGAACTTAGCGTTGAAGCTACCCCTGGAAGTTACTTTGCAGCCAAATAAAGATTGGCCTATAAAATAAACAATATCACCTATGAATAATGTGTTTACTTAAACAATCAATTATATGAGATCAAATGATCAATATTTACCCAAAAGCAAAGATGAGAAAGCAAGGAGGTAAAGGGGAGCTTGATAAATAGCAACAGAGAAACCACAATGGAAATAGTGAGAATGCTGACACATTGTGAAAATTGAAACCAAGGTCACAGAATAATTTGAAGAAATATTGTTAAATGAAAGCCTAAGTTTTTGTGTAAACTTTCAACTAAAACACAACAATATATATTATCTTAGATGTCTGTGTGCTCAAATTATATTTGCATTGAAAGATAAATAGTTCTACTATCACACAAAAATTTGTGCATTATAATATTGTACTCTATGTCTCCATAAATTCCTTTCCCTCCTCTTTTCCCCTTAGAATACATGGGGGCTTCAAAAAGTTCATGGAACAATTCCATTATGTTTCAATTCCATTTTTTAATGCACTCTTTGAAGTCTCTTTGTATGATCCATGTCTTGCTTCAGAGCCTTTCTGGCTTTTTCATATCTCTCTTTACTATGAAAATAAGAGGACAGTTGTCCATTGTTGAAGTTGTTAGGTGCCATAAAGTTGATTTGCATTCACAGTAATTCATTATCTTAGACAAATAAAGCAGCCAAACCTCTCCAAGTCCATGAGTACAGACGTAAAATAAAGACCCTCACTGAAAACAACACTAACCGAAAGCCTCTCACACCATAGTTATTACCTGAAACTTCTTTAACAAGAAATATTACTTTGCTCCACAAATAGCATTAAAACAATTTCACAAAATGATAATATCTGATACTAGCAAGAATAACCTAAGAAATTCCAGCTATTATTTTCATACAAAGCCAATATGAATATTTCATACCTATGAATAGTTCTAACTTATGTGGAAAATGGGGGTTATTTAATTTTTTCAGGGTAATAGTAAGGAGAGGTTGAAAAAGGCAAGAAGACCCTGATTCCTGAAGCAGGGTAAGGTTATATTATTGGAGCAGGAGAGGAGAGAAAGGAGATGCTACAGACTTGGAGAACAATATTGCCATCCCCAAACTGTGTTGAGATATTAGTCTTATTTATCTTCTAAAATAGAATTTGAGCACATAGGTATATGATTGGACCTATTTTTAGTGACAACTATATATTTGGCCTGGTATAGAATTTGTAGATTCCAGTACAACACTTGGAAAGAGAATTTTCATGTTAGTGAAAATACCTGAGACCTGTCTTTTCATCTCCCCTTTACTTTAGCTCCTTACTTCCCTGACCAATGTCCCAAGATATCCTGAGGCTAGAAATATACTTTTCATTCTTGCTGAGGCCTCTCCTCCCTCCGAAGTCATTTCAGGGCCCGGATCTGTACTCTGTAGTTTCTCTTGTTGATCAGATCATTCCTATGACTTCTAACCTCAGCCTTCTAGGCCAAATCACCATCGGTATAGGAATATTTGCCAAAAATAAGCCTCAGGTAAGGCATAGAAATGAGGGGAGACATGGGAGAGTGGACTGGATGGAGCCATGAAGACTAGAGCATAACTCTTAAGGCTGAGTTGGGCCAAGCAAAAGGTGAATCCAGAAAAATAAGATAGGGACTTCTGCCTTTATAATTGGAGAGTAAGAAATGATGATGGAAGGAAAAGGGTCTCATAGAAAATTGTAGCACTCACACTAGCAAAATGAGAAGAGTAAAGCTAACTTTTACTTGCTTGTTTAATAGGAATCCAAGGACTAACTGCAATGTGTGTTGCTTCAAAGGGAAGGTTAGCCTGCTGTGAATTTTCTGGACATGTGTATTTAATACAAATATTTTAGCTCATTATTTCTGTTTCTGCAACTTGTGCATATCTTGGCTAGCATTATAGAAAACAGTACAAGCACATTTCTAACTGGAGATTAAGCTCCTTATTGCTTCTGCTTAAAAGATTGTTTGAAGAAATGAATGTTTAATTTTTATCCTGCAAGCTATATCATGTGGGTATTTTAAATCTTCATACATATAATAGAATCCCCAAATATCAACTTTCTAATAATGCAGTAGTAATTAGTGTTAATCATGTGTTGAATGAATTTTGGTATGTTAGATAAATTATATTTATATAAATTTACAGAATAGACATTGGCTTCAGATTAGTATTAGTCTGAAATCAGTGTCCATTCAATAAATTTATGTTGTGCACACACTGTGTATTAAATGGTGGAGATTAAGAGAAAAAGAAGACATGTTTCTCCCCTTAAGGAGCTTACAGACTAATGTGGTGATTTTTAAAGTTCATTATAGATATTAGCTGTCTTAAGATAGAGATCTATTTGGATGATTCTGTCATAATTTGGTTCTGATATTAAGCCATATGCATCCCCCCCTTTTAGTTCCATTATCATTGCCTATTAATAAGGAGCTCTGGTAGCGTAGTGGTTACGAATTGGGCTGCAAACCTTAAGGTCAGCGGTTCAAAACTACCAGCTGCTCCGCGGGAGAAAGATGAGGCTTTCTACTCCCATAAAGATTTACACCCTCGGAAACCCTGTACAGGGTCGCTATGGGTCGGAACCGACTCGATGGCACTTAACAACAACAACAACATTATTATTATTATTATCTGAATAAATCACGATTTGTTATTTGTATTTATTTATTTGGTTGTTGGAAACATTACATATAAGTTTACAGAAATGATGACATCTACAAGCTATGCATCGCAGCACTGTATGTAGTATATATTACTAACAACAAGATGTACAAAAAACAGATGGCTGTAAGTACACTTACTTGTAACTCAGATATGTCATAAGTAGGCACTACATTTAAGCACAGTGATGTCTTTGAAAGCCAGAACTCAACAGGATTGCTATGTTTTCTAGGTACCATAAGTTTCCTATCTATAACAGGGTACAGTCTAACCAGTTTTCTATCCCTGTCAGTGCAAAATATTTGACTTCTCTGTCTCTTAACAGCTTTTTACCTTAAACATGTTCTGGCTTTCACAAGTTTTACTGTACAAAAATTACTTGGAGGGCTGACTATGATTCTGTTGCAGAGCAAATACAAAGAGGGCCAGGAATCCACATTTGTAATAAGCACCTCATGAGATTATAATACAAGTGGCTTTGGCACTGTGATTTGAGAAATGCAGATCCAACATACATATGAGTAAATAACTTATAAAATGTAGCAAATGTTCTAGCGAAGACATGATAGAGACCCATCAATTCTCACTATTTGGAGAAGATCATCTAAGAAGCAGTTCCTGGAATAAGATACTAAAACCAAAACCAAAATGAACTGCCATCTAATCAATTAGGATTCATAGTGACTCTGTATAGGGTTTCCAAGGCTGTAAACCTTTGCAGGAGTAGAAAGCCTCATTTTCTGCCATGGAATTTCTGGTAGATATGTACTACTGACCTTGTGGCTAACAGTCCAGTGCTTATCCTACAGTGCCACCACAGCTCCTAGAGCTCTGAAAAGTGAATCAGAATTTGCAAGATGAGTAAGAGAGGGGAGAACATTCCAGAGCTTATGAAAAGAAAGATGTCATAAATGACTTTGTGGCATCTAAAAGATTGCATTGTTGTTGTTGTTAAGTGCCATCGAGTCGGATCCAACCCATAGCGACCCTGTACAGGGTTTCCGAGGCTGTAAATCCTTACGGGAGCAGAACGCCTCATCTTTCTCCCGCGGAGCAGCTGGTAGTTTCGAACCGCTGACCTTAAGGTTCGCAGCCCGATTCTTAACCACTACACTACCAGAGCTCCTTAAAAGATTGCATTAGTATAGTGTAAATTAGCAATACAGTGTCCAGCAAACAGACACATAAAGCAAGGCCAGAAAGTAGACTAAATTCCAATCTAAGAAGTTTGTATTTTTAAAAATATTAGGCATTGGAAAACCAAAATAGGCTTTAAAGCAGGAGACAGAAATAATCAAATTAATTTTTTTGATCCAAATTTCTCTAGGAATGATACGGTGACATTGTAGGATAAGCACTGGATTTGTAACCATAAGGTCAGTGGTTTTAATCCATCAGCCACTCCTCAGAAACCTTATACAGGGTCGTTATGAGTTGGAACCAACTTAATGGCACTTAACAACATCTCGGTAAAGAATGGATTGGAAAGAAAAAGAATGGTGGCTGGTAAAATTATATATGGCTGTTGTAATAGTCCGTGAAGTGATGAAAGTGACATCAGTTTAGTAGCATGGAAGCCACTAAAGTGTGGATGAAAGCACAAGAGGCCTTTAAGGGATATACCCCATGAAGAATCCATATAGGAAGTTTGGTAAGGAGAGGATTTTTAAAGAAAAAATATTGCCACAAATGACAACAATCTCTCTAGTCTAAGACAAATAGATGTCATCATTAAGTAGATTCAGAATAATAAAATTGGAGTAGATAGAGAGTGAGAGAAGGTTCAGAACAATCACATGACTTCTAGTTTGCCCATGAAAAGTTTGAAATATCAAGAGAAATCTTGGTAGACACATTTAGAAAGTAATTGGTTATTATGTTTTCTGTTTGTATGCTGTTGGTAGGTTCCATAGGTTCAGTTCCCACTTGAAACACTGCCTAGTATGCACCATCCTCACAATTGTTGCTGTGTTTGAGCTCATTGCTCTTACCACTGTGTCAGTCCATCTAATTGAGGATCTTTCTCTTTTTTCCTGACTCTCCACTTTACCAAGTATGATGTCCTCTCCAGTGACTGGTCCTTCCTGACAAAGTGTCCAAAGTTTGAGACAAAATCTTCCCATTCTTTCTTCCAAGGAACAATCTAGCCATACTTCTTCGAAATTTGAGTTGTTTGTTCTTCTGGCAGTTCATGGAATATTGTATCTTAATTACTAACACCATAAATCAAATGCATCGATTCTTCTCCAGTCTGCCTTATGCATTGTCCAGCTTTCAGATGCATATGAGTCAGGTGAAAAATACCACGTCTTGGTTCAGGTACACCTTAGTCCTCAAAGTGATGCCTTTGCTCTTTAACATGGGTCTTTTGTAGCATATTTGGTTACTGCAATGTGTTTTCTGGATTCCTAACTACTGCTTCCATGTGTTTTTACAAAAATGGCACCAATCAGCCCTCCTATAGCACTCTCTACTCTGTTAGGTTGGAGGATTCATTGCAATGGCCACACCTCTCAGACAGCATACTCACAATTATGGGATTCATAAGGGAAGTAAACAGGCTACACTGTAATGCAGGATCAGAAAATGTTCAGCATACAGTTCTTCCACTCATGACAACCTCTTCTCCGCCATGTTCCTGGGCAGGCCTCTCTTTCTGCCCAGGCTGCTGATAAATGCACACGGGGCATACCACTCAACTTATGTTAAAGACATTTAAGTCTAACTTCGTGGGTTAGCAAATCTAGATTCACAATTGTTGTTAAGTGCCATCGAGTCGGTTCCGACTCACAGCGAGCCTGAACAGGATTTCCGAGACTGTAAATCTTTACGGGAGCAGAAAGCCTCATCTTTCTCCCGCGGAGCAGCTGATAGTTTCGAACTGCTGACCTTGCAGTTTGCAGCCTGATTCATAACCACTACACTACCAGAGCTATCAGATTCACAATTAAGTGCCTGGAAACACCCTACTCCATAAGTGAGTCTTTTGCCCAACAATTGTTGTTGTTGTTAAGTACTGTGAGGTCGGTTCCAACTCATAGTGACCCCGCACAGGGTTTCTGAGACTATAAATCTTTACGGTAGCAGAATGCCTCATCTTTCTCCGGCGGAACCACTGGTAGTTTCGAACTGCTGACCTTGAGCTTGGCAGCTCGACTTGTAACTACTGCTGCCCAACGGTACTCAGCTGTAATTGTTCCGTAGGCCAGGAAGTCCACAGCTCGGTCTCATGATCTGGTTCTTGGTTCCGCTGCTGCTGTTCCTCTGCTGTTCCCACAGTGTAATACTTTTTTTTTCCTGGGTGAGGAAAGTTCAATGCGCCCCTCCTGGCTCCACTCAAACTTTCTTCATGATAGTAAGATTCCACTATGCCTGCTTTGAAATGACTCATTTTATACACTTCAGCACGCTAAGAGTTTACAATCAAAATAAACTCTGTTAACCACTCACAATTGAGCCATATAATCCTATCAACATTATCTCCCACCTTCTCTCACTTACCCAGACCCAAGAGGGTAAAAACATTGCTTGGTGGGAGTTACAAAGACTATGTGCAGAAGAGCCATATGAAGTAATTCACTGCACTACAAATGTTGATTGTAGATCCGAGTAAAATGACGTATTTGACACCTCCAATCTTTTCTCCATTTATCATGATGTTATTTATTTGTACAGTTGTGAGGATTTTAACTTTCTTCATGTTGAGGTGCATGCCATACTGAACACTGTAGTCTTCAATCTTCATCAATAATTATTTCAAATCTTATTTTCTCCTAGAATCAATGTTGTGTCATCTGCATATCTCAGATTATTGATGAGTCTTCCTCCAATCTTAATACCATTTTCTTCTTTATATAGTCCAGTTTCTCAGATTATGTGCTCAGCATATAGATTGAATAAGTATTATGAAAAGATACAAACTTGACAAACAGCTATCCTAATCTTAAACCATGCAGTATCCCCTTGCTCTATTCTACTGACTGCCTCTTGATGTATGTACAGATACCTCAGGAACAAAATGTAATGTTCTGGGATTCCCATTCTTAGAATCGATATCCACATAGTTATGACCCATGTAGTTTAATGCCTTTGCATAATCAATAAAATACATGTGAGCATCTTTCTGCTATTCTCTGCTTTTAGCCAAGATCCATCTGATGTCAGCAATGATAGATACCCCTCACTCCTCCTCCTCTTCTGAATCTGACTTAGGTTCAGCAACCTGTTGATGTACTGCTACAACCGTTTTTGAATTAACTTCTGCAAAATTTTACTTACATGGATATTAATGATGGTGTTTGATGATTTCTGCATCCCATTGAATCACCCTTTTTTGGAATGGACACAAATATGGATCTATTCCAGTCAGTTAGATAGGTAGGTCTCTTCCAAATTTCTTGACATACACAAGTGATCATCTTCAGTGCTGCATCATTTTGTTGAAATATTTTAATTTGTATTTCATCAGTTCCTGGAACATTGTTTTTCACACTATTTTCAGTGCAATTTGTACTTTTTCCTTCAGTATCATTGTTGTTTGATCATATTATACCTTTTGAAATGTTTGAACATCACCCAGTCTTTTTGGTACAATAACACTGTGTATTCCTTCCATCGTTTGATGCTTCCTGCATCATTCAATATTTTGCCCATAGAATATTTCAATATTGCAAGTTGAGGATTATTTTTTTTTCAGTTCTTTAAGTTTGAGCAATGCTGAGTGTATTCTTCCTTTTTTTTTTAATCTTCTATCTCCATGTCTTTACACATTTCAATATAATTCTTTACTTTGTCTTCTTAAGCTGCCCTTTGAAATTTTCTATTCAACTCTTTTACTTGCTTATTTCTTTTAGTCTCTTTAGCTTCTCTAAGTTTAAGAGCAAGTTTCAGAGTCTCTCTGACATTCATTTTTGTCCTTTCTTTCTTTCCGACTTTTTAAGTGACATTTTGCTTTCTTCATGTGTGATGTTCTTGGTGATATTCCACAACTCCTCTGATCTTCAGTTTTAGTGGTCAATGTATTAAATCTGTTCTTGAGATGGTCTCTAAATTCAGGTGGGATATACTCAAGGGCACATTTTGGCTCTGATTCTTCCGAACTTTCTTTTATTTTCTTAAGCATCAGTCTGAGCAATTGAGTGTCTGTTCCCAAGTCTGTATCTGGCCTTGTTTTGACTGGTGATATTGAGCTTCACTATATTCCCACAGATGTAGTCAATTTGATTCCTGTGTGTTCTACCTCATGTGGTCCACATTTATATTCACTGTTAATGTTGTTGAAAAAAAGTATTTGTAATACAGATGTCCTTGGTCTTGCAAAATTCTATCATGTAATATATAGGATCATTTCTATCACCAAGGCCACATTTTCCAGCTACTTATTCTTCCTTTTTATTTCCAACTTTCATATTCCAGTCACTACTAATTATTAATGCATTTTAAGTGCATGTTTCATCAATATCTTGCTGTAGAAGTTGGGAGAATTCTCCAATTTCAACATTAGCTTTAGTGATTGGTGCATAAATTAGAATAATAGTCATATTAAACAGTCTTCCTTGTAGGCATATGTATATTATCCTATCACAGACACCATTGTCCTTTAAGATAGATTTTGAAACTCTCTTTTTAATGGTGAATGCAATAACATTCCCCTTCAATTTGTCATCCATAGCATAGTAAGTCAGATGATTGTCCCATTCAATATGACCAATACCATCATCTATGCTCACGAATGTCTAGGAGACTGATTTATATACATTCCAATTATACTTTTATGACTTCTAATTTTCCTTGATTCATAACTTCATACATTCCTTATTCTGCTAAATAATGGTTGTTTGCAGTTCTTCTCATTCTGAGTATGCCCCATAAGCAAATGAAGGTCCATTCATATCATTAACGTCAATTCTATTTTGAGGAGGTAGCTCTTCCCCAATCATATTTTAAGTTTCTTCCAACCTCAAGAGCTCATCTTCCTACTATATCAGACAATATTTTGTTACTATTCAGAAGATTTTCAGTCGTTAACCTTTCAGAAATGGTCCTTCTCTCCTTTTTCCTAATCTGTCTTAGTCTAGAAGCTCTGCTGAAATCCACCATGGGTGACCCTGGTGGTATTTAAATTAACTGTGGCATAGCTTCCAGCATGACAGCAACACACACATTACCAAAGTAGAGAAAAATGAGAGATGAGTGGTGGAGCTCGTAGCATAGAGCTTTGTTGTTGTTAAGTGCCATCAAGTCAGGTCTGACTCTTAGCGAACCTATGCACAGCAGATGAAATATTGCCAGAAACCTGCTCCATCATCACAATTGTTATGTTTGAAATCACTGTTTCTGTCACCGTGTCAGTCCATCTTACTGGGTGGGGTCTACCTATTTTTCACTGACCCTCCACTTTTTCAAACATGATGTCCTTCTCCAAAAACTGGGCCTTCATCCTTGATTCTGAGGAGCATTCTGACTGTACTTCTTTCAACAAAGGTTTGCTTATTCTTCTGAAAGTCCATGGTACTGTCAGTATTCTTTACCAGTACCATAATTCAAA
The DNA here is from genome assembly GCF_000296735.1 of Chrysochloris asiatica. NCBI lineage: Eukaryota > Metazoa > Chordata > Mammalia > Afrosoricida > Chrysochloridae > Chrysochloris > Chrysochloris asiatica. The sequence goes on from NW_006408579.1 coordinate 9,522,150, forward strand.
TGTATAGATTCTTCTACAGTCTTCCTTATTCATTGTCCAATTTTCACATGCATTTGGGGCAATTGAAAATCCTGTGGTTTGGGTCAGGTATGCCTTAGTCCTCAAACTGAGAGCTTTGCTCCTGAACACTTTAAAGAGGTCTTTTGCAATAGATTTTCCTAATCATTTGATTTCTTGTTTGCTGCTTCCGTGAGTATTTATTGTGGATCCAAGTAAAATTAAGTCTTTGACAGTTTCAATGTTTTCTCCATTTACTATGATATTATTTACCATACTATATTATGATATGGATGGACCTTCATTAGCTGATCGGGCACACTCAGAATAAAAAGAAAAAGCAAAGAACCATTAATAAACAAACTATGGAATATGCAAAGTATGAATCTAGGAAGATGCAGTTATGAAGAGTTTTGTTTTATTTTCATTGAGGTGCAATCGATAATGAAGCCTGTAGTCTTTGACCTTCAACAGTATTTCAAGTCTTCTTTGTTTCCAACAATCAAAATTGTGTCACCTGCATAGCACAGTCTTTAATGAGTTTTCTTCCAATCCTGATGTCACATTATTATTCATATACTCCAGCTTCTCAGATTATTTGCTCAGCATACAATTGAATAAGTATGGTGAAAGAATACAACCCTGACCCACAACTTTCCTGATTTTGAACCATTAAGCATTATTTTCTCCTGTCTGAATTTTTTTTTTTTTTTTTCTGCCGTCTGGTTTATGTACAAGTAGCTCATGAGCAAAATTATATGTTCTGGAATATCCATTCTTCCCAATGTTATCCATAGTTTGTTATGATCCACACAGTCAAATGCCTTGCATAGTCAGTAAAACACAAGTAAACATCTTTCTGTCATTTTCCGCCTTCATTCTATACCCATCTGGCATCAGCAATGATATCCCTCATTCAGTGTTCTTTTCTGAATCTGGCTTGAATTTCAGATAACTCCTTGTCGATGTACTGCTGAAACCCCTTTTGAATGATCTTCAGCAGAATTTTACTTGCTTGTGATATTAATGACATTGTTTGCTGATTTCTGCATTCTGTTTGGTCACCTTTCTTTTGGAATGTGCATAAATATGGATCTTTCCCAAGTGGTTGGGCAGGTAACTATCTTCCATACTTCTTGACATAGACTAGTGCTGTATCACTTTGTTGGAAATTTTCAATTTGTAGTCTGTGAATTCCTGGAGCCTTGATTTTACCAACCAATACCTTCAGTGCTGCTTGGATTCCTTCCTTCCTTACCATCAGGTCTTGGACATATGGTACCTCTTGAAATGATTTAACATTGATCAATAGTTATTAAATTACTTTTGTATTGGTCATTGTTCATTAATTTCAAGATTGAATTTGTTGATGTTCAAATGGTTTTTCAAATGTTCAACCATTTGAACATTGACCAGTTCTTCAATTTTTTTTTTTCAATCACAGTAACTCTGCGTATTCTTTCCATCTTCTTTTGATGTTTCCAGCAGCATTAAGTATTTTGCCCATGTTGTTGATATTGTTAAGTGCCATCAAATTGGTTCCAACTCAAGGCTACCTTGTACAGGGTTTCTGAGGAGGAGATGGTGAGCTTGAACCACCTACCTTGCTGTTAAAACTGACCTCACAGTCCAGCGCATTAACCTGCAGTGCCACACCAGTACTCCATTTTGCCCACAGAATCCTTCAATATTGCAATCTGAGGCTTGTATTTTTTCTTCAGTTATTTTAGCTTGAGCAATGCTGAGTATGTTCTTCCTTTTTGGTTTTCTCACTTAGGGTTTTTGTACATTTTATTATATAATACTTGATCTTATCTTCTTGAGTTAACATTTGAATTTTCCATTTAGCTCTTTTACTTTAACTTCTCTATGCTTAAGAGCAAGTTTGATAGTCTTTTCTGACATCCACTTTGATCATTTCCCCCCCACATTTTAAATGATTTTTTGTTTTCTTTATGTATGATGTTCTCAGTCACATTCCACTACTCTTCTGGTCTTTAGTCATCAGTGTCTAATGCATTAAATCTGTTCTTGACATGTTCTCTAAATGCTGGTGTGATATTCAAGGTCATATTTTCTCATGGGCTTGTTTTAATTTTCTTCAGCTTCAGCCTGACTCACAAATGAGCAATTTATGGTCTGTTCCAGTGTGTCCCTGGCCTTGTATTAGCTGATGTTACTGAGTTTCTCCATGATTCTGTCCACAATTGCAGTCTATTTGATTCCTGTGCATTCTGTCTGGTGAGGTCCTGGTGTATATTGTTGTTGAAAAACGTATTTGAAATGAATAATTTATTGGACTTGAAAAATTCTATCATGTGATTTCCAGCACTGTTTCTATTACCAAGGAAGTATTTTCCAACTAGGGAGCCTCCCTTTATTTCGAACTACAGCATTCCAATCATCAGTAATTATCAACGCATCTAGAGTACATGTTTGATAAATTTAAAATGAAGAAATTGGTAGAATTCTTCAATTTCATCATCACTGGCTTGAATGGTTGGTGAATAAATCTGAATAATGGTGGTATTAATTGGTCTTCCTTATAGGTGTGTGGCTGGATCTTGATACACTCTTTTTGATGATGAATGCAATGCCATTCCTCTTCAATTTGTCCTAACTTGTATAGTAAACCATATGACTGTATACATCAGAATGGCCAATACCACTCCATTTTAGCTCATTAATGCCTAGGATATCGATCTTTATGCATTCCATTTCAGTTTTGACAGCTCCAATTTCCCTGGATTCCTACTTCGTACATTCCACGTTCTGATTCCTAATGGATGTTTATAGCTGTTTCTTCTTGTTTTGAGTTGTGCCACTTCAGTAAATGGGGGTCTTAAAAACTTTACTCTACTTTAAGAGGGTAGATTTTACTCAGTCTCATTTTGACCACCTGTAATATGAGGAGCTCATCTTCCTGAAATATATCTGACAATGCTCTGCTTCTGTTCTGTAAGGTTTTCAGCAACTATCCATTCAGAAATGGTCTACCTCTCTTTCTTCCTAATCTGTCTTAATCTGAAAACTCCACTGAACCCTGTCAACTATGGGTGACCCTGCAAGTATTTAAAGTACCAGTGGCATAGCTTCCAGCATCACAGCAACACATAAGCCACCACAGTACCACAAAGTAACAGATGAGTGGTGGAGCACAGTGCTTAGAAAAGAATAAATGCTCACTATGAGTCGGAACCGACTCCATGGCATATCACAACAATAACAACATATATACTTATTAAGGAGCTCTGGAAGCATAGTGGTTACGAATCAGGCTGCTAACCTCAGGGTCAACAGTTTGAAACTACCAGCTGTTCCGCGGGAGAAAGATGAGGCTTTCTGCTCCCATAAAGATTTACAGACTCGGAAACTCTGAGCAGGGTCGCTATGAGTCGGAACTGACTCCACGGCACACAACAACAACAACATATACTTATTGGTGTCCTGTTGTGGCGCTGTGGGTTAATGCGCCAGACTGCAAAGCCATTTGAACTGCAAGGTCGGCGGTTCAAGTTCATCAGCCGCTCCTCGGAAAC
>NW_006408579.1:9525785-9527628 GCF_000296735.1 Chrysochloris asiatica
AGAGAGAGAGAGAGAGAGAGAGGAGAGAGAGAGAAGAGAGAGAGAAAATTTATTCTTTTCTAAGCACTATACTCCACCACTCATTTGTTACATTTATTAGGAGTCCTGGTGTGGGTGTGGCCCTGTGGGCTAACACGCTGGACCTCAAAGTCGGTTTGAATTGCAAGATCGGCAGTTCAAACTCAAAGCTGCTCCTTGGAAACCCTCTACAGGGTCGCTATGGGTTAGATACGACTAGATTTTTGTCTTTATCACTGTAACACACACCCCTTTATACTCACTAACGTTATTGTGGAGAACTTGGTAAATTACAAGGTATTCATTTAAGTTTAAGAGAGCATGACCTTCTCTGAAGATCCAGGGTTCACCAACTGAGAGAAATCTACAAATATTTCTAACCAAGGGGAATAGTTTCATGTCAGTAGATTATTGCAAAAAGATAATTTATTCATTTTTAAATTTAGACTGCATCCCAAGGGCGCAAATGTTTTTCTTAATTCATGTTTCTCAAACTTTGCTGAGAAAAGAAGTCAGTTTTTTATTTCCTGAATTCAATGGGAGAAATATGTCGTTGACTTTCATGTTTCTGTTGGTTAAACTCTTGTAATTCTTGTGATCTTTATTAAGTCTAAAATTGAACAGTGTTTCAAAAAGAATTCATGTTTATATATGCCCTGATAGTATGAAAGGTGCTATATTCCAACCATAATAATGGTGATCTGGGATAGTAAAAGGGAGAAAGAACAGGTGAGCTGAAGAATGTGAGACAATGTGGAAGAAAATTATTGTGAGAAGTTAATGCATTAGAAATTTAGGGAACATTTTGGAGGGAGAAATAACTGCGTGGGTATGTGTACTTGAAGGTTGAATATATTAAGACTGTATATTCATGCAACTGAAGTTTTAAATAATAGGTATCTGCCACATACTCATATTTGAACACTGAGAAACTATCATTTCAAGTGGCACCAGAGCCAAAAGGATTTCAATATCAGTACATTAGTACATGGAGACTGCAGAGCAGAGAGGGCATATGCTTTGACTATTCTCCCCTGATAGGTCAGCTACTGTTACCATGGAGATTCATATATAGCTCAGATCTGTTTTTCTCTTCTATCCTGTAATAACTCCATTAAATAGCAAAGAACACCAAAGTTAATAATCAGACATACTTAGAATAGTTAGTAAACATTGCTTAGCATTTCAGCCTTTGCAGATTGCCTTAATTTTAGCATCGTTAAAGACTATATCACACCTCAAAACACTGGCAAAGCATCAAAGTAACCTTATCATTTTGTCATATAGTTAGGAAAAACAACCTTTATCTAGATAACTTCTAGGACATATCATATAGATTTATGAGAATAATGATATTTGCTTTAAGGTAGAAATAATGAATCCCTGAGGGATTTTTAAAGTTTTGTTTTTTACATATATATTTGGTTTCCCATGTAGCATGAGAACATTTATCCTAGATATGTCTGGTAGATGAACAGTTCTTTTGGACTAAAATTAGTCCTCTGTGTTGCAAATTGAGAAATAGTAATCACTACTCCTCAGAAAATTGAAACAGGAAGCTGACCCCCCCATTCTTTCTTTCTTCTTCTTCTTTTTTTTTTTTTCTGTATTGTTTTTCTATAAATGCAAGCAAAAATATCTGAGTTATAATAAAATTGGCAGTCTGCTATTCATTCACTTTGCTTTTGATAACCAAACCGAATGCCATGGAGTCAACTCCAACTCATAAAGTCAACTCATGGAGTCAACTCCAATCTCCCTCCACGGCAAGATTCCCTTTGCTGAGGAGAAACTAAAAGGGTTTCTGAGGCTATAAATCTTTACT
>NW_006408579.1:9528158-9552380 GCF_000296735.1 Chrysochloris asiatica
AGTTTCGAACCGCTGACCTTAAGGTTCGCAGCCCGATTCGTAACCACTATGCTACCAGAGCTCCTTACATAGGCAAAAATAATCTCTCCATACATAGGCAAAAATAAGTATACTGTTTTAACATATTTGAACTTGCCAACCTGATCATTGCCTAGAGAAGGGACAAGTATCCCCAGTATGCTTAACCAGGAAGCCAATTCATCTGCCGACCTCCAAGAACATGAAGATGAACATGATAGACAGACTGTCCTCCATCTGAACCTTCATTCACCACCATTCGATAACCCTTTTTCAGGCCCAGGTCAGCAGCACATTTCTTGCCAACAATCATTAAATGTCCAAGAAGATTTTCATCATCATTTTCTGCTACAGAAATCTGGGAAATATGCTTCTTAGGTATCACCAAAAAATGTGTTGGTGCTTGAGGGGAAATGTCATGGAAAGCAAGACACCAGTCATCCTCAAAACTGATTTTGGCTGGGATTTCCTTGCGGATGATCTTCCCAAAAATTGTGTCGCCACCAGGCCGAGCGGCTTGAGACTTGGCGATCTCACCTGCCATCTCGGTCTCCCTCCGGTGCCAAGGCTCTGGCTAGTAAGCATTTTTAATGTGTTGACTCTTGATATAGTAAATTAAAAAACAAAAAACAATACATGACATGTATCTATAGTTAATGCACATACCATATAATCACAAATACATTTAAAATACATAAAAAGAATACTAGAAGGAAAGACACAAAGGCATTGGTAGCTGTTATCTGACATTCTTGAGACTATAAGTAACTTGCTTGTTTTGTTCTTTCTTATATTTCTATATTTATAAATTATATATAATAAGCACTTAAAATATTTTTCATTAGCTGATATATTGATGAAATGTTAAATAATCCAAAAAAATAGACATTCTATCATTGTAGACATATACTTAGAAAAAGAAATTTAGAATAATGTAGACAGGTATAGAATCTTAGAAATGTTCTCTAATTCTTTTATTTTTATAGGTAAGGAAGCAGAGAAAAAAGTTGTAACTTACTCAACACCTCAGTATTTGGCATATATTTTAAGACTCTGAAAGCATGTATGTGAATCAAATTTCAGCATTTTCATTTCTATTATAATGTTTTTCCTACATGCAGCAGAGTGGACCCACAGATCTAAATTTGCATCTGGTTTCCATAGTAACTGCTTTTCAGCTTTTAACATTAGTCACCACCTGTTGTCCTGTGGACAAACCTCTAAATAACATCATATGTTACAGAGTAGCAGAAAGAATGCATGCACTCGTCTACAAATATCATTCCTTTAATGTATTATTTCTCACTGATACTGAGTTGTACATTATCATATACCTAAAATGGTGTCCTTATCAGGTTATTATGCTTGGTGAAGTAGAGGGTCAGTGAAAAAGTGGAAGACATCCAATGAGATGCATTGGCACAGTGTCAGCAGCAATGGGCATTAGCGTAACAATTGTGAGGATGGCGCAGAAATCAGGCAGTGTTTTGTCATTCTGTTGTGCATGGGTTTGCTATGAGTCAGACCTGGCTCGATGTCAACTGACAGCAACTATCAGGTCTTCACATACAGTAGCTATATTTCCTGAATTTAAGAAGACTGAATCCTTACTTTTACACATGCTATCCAATATGGAGCCCCAAACCACGCATAATAGAACATTACAGTTAGGCCTATGCTGTGGCTAATATTGGAAACTTCTCAGAATTACAACAAAGTTAAAAGTCTCACTTAAGTCTGGTTTTCTGCACTTGCACAAGAACACACACAAAAAATCACACTTCTAAATATAACAAGTTATTTTAGAAATTGTGAAAACCCTTTTTGTCTGATTCATTTTTAGGCTTTTCTACTTGCAAGCAAAGCAGCTGCTGGGGAAGACATAGGGATTCTCCTTAATTAAAATGTTTTCTCATAAGTTTGATTTCAAGACCCTAAATTATGATAGGAAGACCCTCCCTCCATGGTAAGATTTCCTTTTCTGAGGAGAAAATAATTTTCAGAATTTCTAGATTATTTAGATTTTATCATACTGTGGCAATATGAATATGAGATTAAATTTTAAAGTATAAAAAGATTTACATGTATTTATTTATCTTTTATTTTGATTTTGATGAAAGTTTACAGAGCAAATTGATTTTCAACTAAACAATGAACACACATTTTGCTTCATGTCATTGATTGCAACCCCCAGAAAGTAACACCCGTTTTCCTACTTCCAGCCTGTGTTTATCATTGCCCTTTGTCCTGTTTTCCTATCCCTTTCTGACTTCTCAATTTTATCCCAAGTCAAATGCTGCCCTTTTGATCTCATAGGGTTGATTATTCTAAGCAGTGTGTACCTCCCTGGTGTTATTGTTTATCATATAGGCCTGTCTACTGCTTGACTGGTGTCCTGCTATGGCAATGTAGGATAAACACTGGACTGTTAACCACAGAGCTTGTGGTTCAAACTCACCAACCACTCCTTAGAAACCCTAAGAAAGGTTACTAGGAGTCTGAACCAACTCAACAGCACTTATATCAACAACAACATCATTTGGCTGAAAGTTGTACCATCAGAGTAAGTCCAGGTCCAAGTTTGAATAGTATTTAAGGTTTCAGGGGTTCCATCATTGTCTTTCAGATCTTTTTTCTTTTCTTTCTTTTTTTTAAAGCATTTTATTGTGAATTAAGTAAAGGGTTACAGAGCAGATCATCAGTTTTACGTTCAACAAATCAAACACTTTGTTTCATCTCAGTGATTACAATCCCCTGCATGCAACAACCGTTATCCCGCTTTTTCCCGGTGGCTCCTATTTCCTTTCCACCCTCCTTCCCATCTCTTCTCAACTTTGTCCTTAGGTGACTGTTTCCCTTTTGATTTTGAATGATTGACCTTTTTCTGTATTGTTGTCTCCCTATATACCTAACAACTGCTTGCTGGAATATTGGTCCACAAGAGTGAGCTCCATTCCATATCTGAAGGGTGGTTAAGGGTCATAGTCTCAGATTCTTCCAGCCTCTTTCTGACCAGGAAGTCCAATCTTTTTTATAATTTTGAGATTTGTTCCACATTTTTTCACACTTTATCTAGGACCTTCTAATAGGATCCCTTTTAGAACATTTGGTAGTGGTAATCAGGGATCATTTAGTTTTTCTGGTCTCAGAGTCATGGTTACTGATGTTCACCTGTTCCATTGGTTCATTGATCTAGTTTATTCTAATCATCTTCAGTTTTCATCACTCTTGTTTCTTTTACCCATTCAGAGATCAATATTTGCACCTTAAATGGCTGTTCATGAGATTTTAAGATCCCAGTCACTAAAGTGGGATATAGAACATTGTCTTTGTGGACTATGTTCTGACAGTGGTATCCCCTGAGAATATGATCCTGAGCCTCCAGACCCAGCAATCCATTATCTTATGAAGTTTTATAATATATAAGAAGTTTTCATCATTTTACCCCCTGTAAAGTTCCACCATATTCATAAGTTTGTTTGCAGCAAAGATGAATACCTATGCACAAATATCCTCTTTCAAACCCTTATATATTTGTGGTTATACTTCCATATCCTTCCAGCCTATATATCTGTAAGTCTGATCTTTTTATGATTTTGAGTTTTGTTCTATGTTTTTTCCCTGCTCTATCCAGGACCTTCTATTTGGATCCCTTTCAGAGTGATCAGCAGTGGTGGCTGAACACCATCTAGTTATTCTGGTCTAAGGGTTATGTAGGCTGGAGTTCTCATGGTCCATTAGTCCATTGGATTAGTTATTTCCATTTGTCTTCAATGTTCTTTACTCTTCTTTGCTCTGAATAGAAGAGACCAACAGCTGCACCTAAGATGACCATCCACAAGCTTTTAAGATAACAGTTTTTGTGAACTATGCTATGCCAATTGGTCTTGGTGTTCCCTAAGGCTATGCTTCTGAGTCCCGAGGTCCAGTATCTTATTCCTTCAAGGTGTTTGGTGATAGCTAAGAAGTTTTCATAACGTTGTCCCCTGTTAGCTCTACTATTGTTGTTGTTAAGTACCTTGGAGTCGGTTCCGACTCATAGTGACCCCTGCACAGGGTTTCCGAGGCTGTAAATCTTTACGGGAGCAGAAAGCCTCATCTTTCTCCCTTGGAACTGCTGGTAGTCTCGAACTGCTGACCTTGTGGCTTGCAGCCCAATTTGTAACCACTACACTTACATAGCTCTACTATATTTATGAATATATTAACAACACACATAAATACATATGTAGAAATAGCCTCTGTCAGACCTGTATATATTTGTGGTCTTAGTCCCATTCGCTTTCTCACCTGGATCAGATTCAGTGTTTATGTATGTATACACTCCTAGATTATTGTTATTACTATTATTGCCTGATTATCTATGTAATAGTTTTTTATCTTCATTTCCCTTAACTTGTGTGCTCCATACAGTATCTTCCTTTGCCTTAGTGGTGTGTCACTGAAGGATTCGACCACAAGGTTAGCTTGAACCACAAGGTGGGCAGTTCGAACTCAGCAGCTGCTCCCTGGAAACCCTATACAGAGTCACTATGAGTCAGAACTGACTCATGGCACTTAACCCCCTTTAGTATATATAGCCTTTCCCCTAATTCAAGTGTAATGCCACAGTATAATCACTGGACTTCTAACTACAAGTTTCATGGTTCAAACCCACAAGTCACAGCTTGGAAATCCTATACAGGGCTGCTATGGGTTGGAACTGACTCGATGACACTTAACAACAACAGCAACCATATTGTTAGTGATTAAACATCACTTTTCCACCTATGATAATCTCCAAAGAATTATTCTTTCTGTATCTATGGGTCTCAAATGCAGTTTTAGAAATACTATGATCAGCTACATGAAATAGTTTATAGCAGATATAGTGAGAGACTGTGGCTGACAGTTTAAAATAATCTACAGAAACTGAAACACTTTGGTTAGTCAATTGAGTGTATGTATTATTTGTTTATTTTTTGCTTGCTGCTCAACAGTTTGTTTTAACGATCAAGGAGTTAACCCTGTTTCCTGCATACTGTGTTTCTAACGCAAGAATTCTCAGCAGCAGTGAGTTCTATCTTTTAATCTCAACTTGTGATGTCCATTGTACTTTTTTCTTTAGTGAAAATATTTATTTTTTAGGGCAGTTTTAGGTTCATAGAAAAAGTGAGCAGAAATTACATAGATTTTCCAAATACTGTCTCTTACCTTTTCCATAGTTTCTCTTATCCTTAATATCCTGCCCTAGTTTGGTATATTTGCTATTACTAACAGACTAATGTTGACACATTATTATTCATTAAAATCCATCCTTTACAGTAGGCTTCACTCTTTGTATTGTAGAGTTCTGTGGGTTTTGACAAATGCATAATGTGTGTGTTCACCATTACAATGTCATACAGAATAGCTTCACTGCCCTTAAAATGAACTGAGCTCTATCAATTCACCCTCTCCTCCAGTCCTTGGTAGTTACTGATCTACTTCGCATCACTATAGGTTTGTCTACCAAGAATGTCATCAAGTTAGAATCATACAGTATGTAGAGTCTTCAGTATGTTACTTTTGTTGTTGTTAGGTGCCATCAAATTGAGTCCCACTCATAGTGCCCTATGCACAATAGAAACACTACCTTCATAATTGGTGTTATATTTGGGTCTCTTGTTACAGCCACTGTGTCAATCTATCTAGTTAGGGTTCTTCCTTTGTTTCATAGAGCCTCTATTTTGCCAAGCATGATGTCTTTTCCAGGAACAAGTCCTTCCAGATAACAAGTCCAAATTACGAGAGATGGAGTCTTGCCATTCTTCCTTCAGTTACCCTTAGGAAAGGGACATTCTGATTGCACTTCTTCCAAGGCACATTTGTTTGCTCTTCTGGAAGTCCATGATACTTTCAATATTCTCCAGAAACACCATTATTTAAATGCAGCAATTCTTCAGTCTTCCTCGTTCATTGTTCGGCTTTCACATGCACATGACATGATTAAAACTACTTTGACTTTTTCAAGAGGTCAGGTGCACCTAAGTTCTCAAAGTGACATCTTTGCTCTTTAACAATATGTCATTTGATTTCTTGCATGCTGCTACCAGGAGCATTGATTATAGATTCAAGTAAAATTAAATCCTGGACAACTTAAATCTGTTTCTTTGTTTATCATGATATTTTTATTGATCCAGTCGAATGACATTTGTTTTCTTTACAACGAGTTGTTTTCCATACTTAACTTTATTTTTTAAATCTTCATAAGTAAGTACTTCAAGTCCTTTTCACTTTCAGCAAATGAATTTGTGCCATCTGCATATTGCAGGTGTTAATGAGCCTTCCTCCAATTCTGAAGCCACATTCTTTTTTCATATAATCCAGCTTCTCTGGTTATTTGTTCAGCATACAGATTGAATACATATGGTGAGAGGATACAACACTAACACACAGCCTTCCTAATTTTAAACTATCCTGTACCCCTTGTTCTGTTCAAAGAACTGCCTCTTAATATATCTACAGGTTCCTCGTGAACACAATTAAATGTCCTGAAATTTCTATTCTTCCTAACATTATCCTTAGTTTGTTCTGATCCACACAGTGGAATGCAGTTTCATAACCAATAGTAAAAATAAACATCTTTTTAGTATCCTCTGCTTTCAGCCATGATTCATCTGACATCAATGATATCTCCCATTCTATGCTCTCTTCTGAATCTGGCTTGAATTTCTCTAACTTCCTGTCCATATACTGCAACAAGCAGTTTTGAATTATCTTCATCACAATTTTACTTGCATGTGGTATTAATGATATTGTTCAATGATTTCTGCATTCCCTTGGGTCATCTTTCTTTGGAACGGACATAATTATGGAAGTTGCTGCTGCTTGTTGAAGAAAGAAACCCTCATCTTTTCCCTGCAGAGTAGCTGGAGGATTTAAACTCCTGACCTTGTGGTTAGCAGCCCAATGCATAACCCATTATGCTATGAGAGCTCCTTAATTGTTCAGGTAGCAACTAACAAAAGTATTTGCATCTTTCCCTTGCTTTTAGCTATACCATGGAATGACCTTGGTGGTCAAAATTTTTCTGGAGAATCTGTGTCTCCATCTCTAATGACTTTCTTGTTTTTATTTCTAAAGAGATGGACCCATACAAACTGCTCTAGGATTATTCCTGAGAAGGCCATTTATAACACTAACAGAACCATTTTACCCACTGTTTATTTCATTGCTGCTTCTGCTCTTGGTTTACTCTTTTCTATACTTTAATCTAAAGAGTCCTGGTAGTGTATGGCTGGGCTGCAAACTGCAAGATCAATGGTTAGAGTCTACCAGTTGTTCTGCAGGAGAAAGATGAGATTTTCCTGCTCCTTAGAAGATATACAGCCTCAGAAATTCTATTCGTAGTTTCAATGAGTCTGAACTGACTTGGTTTCACATAAACACCACCACCATACTATCTCTTTCTGTTTGGTTCATCTTACTTCCTTCAGTTATCCATTGTTTTTCACAGATTGTTGTTGTTAAGTGCCGCAGAGTCAGTTCTGACTTGTAGCAACCCTGTATTGGATTTCCAAGGAATGGCTGGTGAGCTTGCATCATCAACCTTGAAGTTCAAACTGACCTTGCAGTCCAGCACATTCACTCACAACACTTCACATTAATGAGTACCAAGTTGGGGTGGTTAAGTCATATATTTTGATAAAGAGTATATTAACTCATTAATCAGCATGGCAACAAAAAGGACTGTTTGTGATTTAAGACTATTATTATTTATTTCAGTGACCATTGAGTCAGTTCCAACTATAGTAACCCTATATAGGGTTTCTGACATGTTATTTTAAAGTCAAACAAATAGTCCATTTTGCACAATGTTCATGACTTACAGAGTAACAGCAGGAAGTTTATAGAAGCAAATAGCAGCTCTCTATGAGACTAAAGTCTAGTGGGCAAAGTATATTCTGAACATTGTCAACTTCCCCTCATTAATCCATACTATCATTAACGGCGCCTAATATTTGTTGAGTATCTACTATATGTCAGATCCTGTGCAAATTACTTGAAGTGCATTTTCTCTTTTAAATATCACAAAGCTCATTATCAGTTCCATTTTACAGATGAAGAAACAGATTTAGGGGTTTAAGTAGGTAGTGAGGGGGTGCAGTCAAATTCTAACCCAAGCAAGTCTGCCTTCATAGTCAGCAAAACTAACAACATGCATATTACATGACTATATTTGAATTTCTTAAAATGTACATACCAGAAGTTTGTTTTAACCATACCTTGGAGTTAACAAAGTTATTATTGCTATAGGGCAAACTGTTTATGTGTGCCTCTCAGAAAGCAGTACTTTCAAATTTCATAATCTAATTCCATCTACATAGCTTTTAATGAGTCACCATATTTTAATTCATTTTTAAATTAAATTTCTAATATGTTGCATTTCAAATTCTGTCATTCAATCCATCCTCAATTTTTTTAGATTAAATATTTCCTTATGCAGAAAACCATTCTATACTTTTTCATTATTTTATTTGTTCTTCTGTTAACCAGTTGCCATTGAGTCAATTCTGATCTTGACGCTGTGTTTCAGAGTTGAATTATGCTCCACAGGAATTTTTTTGGCTGATTTTTCAGAAGTAGAACTGGAGCCTTTACTTTTGAGATGGCACCGGGTGGACATAAACATCCAAAGTTCTGGTAAGCAGTCAAGTGCATTAACCATTTGCAACACCCAATGACTTCATCCATTTTGTAATCATTAAAATTTTCATCTGTCCATCTATTCATTCATTTCCTCATTAACAACTATTTATTAAGTACTTATAACATAGAAGGTATTATCTTTAGTGTTAATTCAAATTATTTTTTTAAATGAGTCTTTGTTCCTAAGAAGCTTATACTAGGAAAGGTAACAAACTCATCATTACCTGCAGTATAATGATGCTTTTAAGTGAACTAAATCCCTTGCAGTGCTTTGGTTGCTAATGCTGTTTGGTTTTATACCAACAATGATTATTTCCATTAGTGGACCTAATGATGCTGAATTCATATTGCTCTATAAACAGGTACAGCAAATGGAACTGATTTTGGAAAGGGTTGACAATGATTCTGGTATTTTTCTAGTGTTATATCTGAGAAACCAGATCATATCTTGGTATATTCTTGTTTTAGGATGTCAAAGTTCACCTTCTAATATCTACAGATTTACTCAAAATAGCTTTTTTACTCCTCTTTCTCCCATCCACACAAAAGACCAGGAATATGTTCTCTGGAGCAATTGAATCAAATTGCTCAGGAGACAACGGCACATGCTGCAAAAGGGAGTGATACTGAGTGCGTGTTGAATGAAGTTGGATGCAAAAAAAAAAAAAAAAAAGAGGGAGAATAAGCAAAAGTGTATAATTAAACTTTCATCATTCCTCAGTTTCCTAAATAGAGCTCTAGAAGACCAGACTTAAAGATCCCTTCTTCTGGAGACAAAATAATGGCAGATTAGTCTCAGTTTAACTTAACTAATCCAGAGAAAAAATCTACAGATAGTGATATTTTTGTGTCCTCAAGAAAAAACCTGCTGTACACTGGATGACCATCAAGGAAGTCCACCATCAACAAGCCCCTCTAATGTACACTGAATTTTCAATCAGCTTTTTAGAGCCATTCTCCTAAAAGTGAGCAGGCAGTCAGGGATAAGCAGCATTACAGGAAAGTTTCCAACATGAAACTTGAAGAGAAAAACAAACAAGCAAATAAAAGGAGCTTACAATAGATAGATCATCACTCATCTGTCAGTTTGTCATACTGTGGTGGCTTGTGAGTTGCTGTGATTCTGGAAGCTATGCCACCAGTATTTTAAATACCAGCAGGATCACCCATGGTGGGCAGGTTTCAGATGAGCTTCTAGACAAACACAGACTAGGAAGAAGGAGTGATGAACTACTTCTGAATATTTAGTCACTGAAAACCTCATGAACAGCAGAGAAACACTGTCAGATATAGTGCCAGAAATTGAGTCTCTCAGGTTGTAAGGCACTCAAAATGTGACTAGGGAAGAGCTGCCTCCTCAAAGTAGAGTTGACCATGATGATGTGAATGGATTAAAGTCCGTGGGAGTAAAGCCCCTGGGAAACTTAATTTGCTGATGGGGCACA
Source organism: Chrysochloris asiatica (assembly GCF_000296735.1). Taxonomy (NCBI): domain Eukaryota; kingdom Metazoa; phylum Chordata; class Mammalia; order Afrosoricida; family Chrysochloridae; genus Chrysochloris; species Chrysochloris asiatica. Next base: position 9,538,292 of record NW_006408579.1, read on the forward strand.
ACTCAAAAGAAGAGAAACAGCTGTAAACATCCATTAATAATCGGAACATGGAATTTACGATGTATGAATCTAGGAAAATAGGAAAATGTCAAAATGAAATGGAAGGCATAAATATTGATATCTTAAGCATTATTGAACTGAAATGTACTGGTATTGGCCATTTTGAGTCTGACAACCCATGGTTTACTATGCCAGGAATGACAAGTTAAAGAGGAATGATGTTGCATTCATTGTCAAAAAGAACATATTCAGATCAGCAGGATATACAATGCTGTCTCTGATAGGATAATATCCATGCACCTAAAGGGAAGACCAGTTAATAGCACTATTATTCAAATTTACACTCAAACCACTAAAACCAGTGAGGATGAAATAGAAGAATTCTACCAACTTCTTCAATCTGAAATTGATCAAACATGCAACAACATGACTGGTGATTGGAATGCAAAGGTTGGAAACAAAGAGGAAGGATCAGTAGTTGGAAAATATGGCCTTGGTGATAGAAATGATGCTGGAGATTACATGATAAAATTCTGCAAAATCAATGATTTGTTCATTTGAATTACGTTCTTTAGACAGCATCAGGGACAATTATACACATGGACCTCACCAGATAGAATACACAGAAATTAAATTGACTACATTTGTGGAAAAAGATGATGGAAAAGCTCCAAATCATCAGTCAAAACAAGACCAGGAGCAGACTATGGAACAAACTATCAATTACTCATATGTAAATTGAAACTAAAGCTGAAGAAAATGAAAACAAGTCCATGAGAGACAAAATATGGCCTTGAATATATCCCACCTGAATTTAGAGGTCATCTGAAGAACAGATTTGGTACTTTAAACACTAACGACCAAAGACCAGAAGAGTTGTGGGATGACATCGAGAACATCATACGTGAAGAAAGCATAAAGTCATTAAGAAGACAAGAAAGAAGGAAAAGCTCACAATAGATGTCAGAAGAGACACTGAAAATTGCTCTCCAGTGTAGGATGCTAAAGCAAATGCAAGAAATGAGGAGGTCCGAAAGCTGAACAGAAAAATTGCAAAGGTCAGCTTGAGAAGATAAAGTCAAATATTACAAAAAAAATGTGCAAAGATCTGGAGTCAGAAAACCAAAAACAAAGAACATGCTCAGCATTTCTGAAGCGGGGGGAACTGAAGAGAAAAATCAAGCCTTGACTTTAGTTACTGTAGGATTCTTGGGAAAATTATTGAATGATGCAGAAAGCATGAAGAGACGATGGAAGGAATACACAGAGTCACTGTACCAAAAGGAGATGGTTAATGTTCAACCATTTCAAGAGGTAGCATATGATCAAGAGCCAATGACACTGAAGGAAGAAGTCCAAGGTGCATTGAAGGAATTGACAAAGAACAAGTCACCAGGAATTGATGGAATACAAATGGAAATCTTTCAAAAAAGTGGGGTGGTACTGGAGGCACTCACTCATCTATGTCAAGAAATTTGGAAGACATCTATCTGGCCAGCTGATTGGAAGAGATCCATATTTGTGATTATTCCAAAGTGAGGTGATCCAATGGAATGCGGAAACCAGAGGACAATATCTTTGATATCCCATGCGAGCAAAGTTTTACTAAAGGTAATACAGAAATGGCTGCAAGAATACATTGACAGAGAACTTCCAGAGGTTCAAGCCAGATTCAGAAGAGGACATGGAATGAGGGATATTATTACTGATGTCTGATGGATCTTGACTGAAAGCAGAGAATATCAGAAAGATGTTTGCCTATGCTTTATTGACTACATAGAGGTTTTCGATTGTGTGGATCATGACAAGCTATGGACAACATTGTGAAGTATGAGTATTCTGGAACACTTAATTGTACTCATGAGGAATCTGTACATGGACCAAGAGGCAGTTGTTCAAACAGAACATGGGAACACTGAATAGTTTCAAATTAAGAAAGGTGTTCGACAGGGTTGTACTCTTTCACCATAGTTATTCAACCTGTATGCTGAGGAAATAATCTGAGAAAGTGGGTTCTATGAAGAAAACCATGGCATCAGGAGTGGAGGAAGACTCATTCACAACCTGTAATATACAGATGATACAACCTTGTTTGCTGAAAGTGAAGAGGACTTAAAATACTTACTGTTTTAAATGAAAGAGCACAGCCTTCAGTATGGAGTGCATCTCAATGTAAAGAAAACAAAAATCCTCACCACTGGACCAATAAATAACATTCTTATCAAAGGAGAAAAGATTGACGTTGTCAAGGACTTCATTCTTCTTGGATCAACTAGCAACACTCATGGAAGCAGCAGTCAAGAAATCAGATGTATTGTATTAGGCAAATCTGCTGCACAAGACCTTTTTCAAGTGTTGAAGAGCAAAGATGTCAGCTTAAGGACTAAGGTGCACCTGACCTAAGCCTGGTATTTTCAATAACCTCATATGCATGTGAAAGCTGGAGAGTGAATAAGGAAGACTGTAGAAGAATTGATGCTTTTGAGTTATGGTGTTGGAGGAGAATATTGAAAGTGCCATGGCTTCCAAAAGAACCAAAAGATCTGTGTTGGAAGAAGTGCATCCAGAGTGCTCCTTGGAGGCCAGGATGGCCAAACTTCGTCTCTCATACTTTGGACATATTGTCAGGAAGGACCAGTCATTGGAGAATGATATCATGTTTGGTAAGGTGGAGGGTCAGAGAAACAGAGGAAGATCCCCAGAGAGATGGATTGGCCAAATGACAGCATCAATGGACTCAAGCATGGCAACAATTGTGAGGTTCAACCAGGACTGAGCAGTGTTTTGTTCTGTTGTGCATAGGGTCGCTATGAGTTGATATCAACTCGATGGCACCTTACAACAACAACACAGCAGAGAGAAAGACATGAAGATATTCTATTAATACTTCAAAAATAACCATTAGTATCTACAAATAGAGTTTCTACTGCTCCCATAAAGATTCTATATATTTTTTTAAAAAAGGCAATCAGAGGAGAAGGAAGAGCTTTTAGACAATAAAGGTTGTATAGCAGAAATATAAATATCTAATAGGTAAGTTTGGAGTCTTGTTTTGACACACCATAAGATACAGTATTGAACAACAAGGTCAATTCGAACCACAAAGTCAGCAGTTCTCATGATCACTGTGAATCAGAACTAACTCAACAGCTCTTAACAACAGCAAAAAAAATCGGCAAGTTGGAAGAAAATCTTGAGTAGTAGAAAAAGAGTACAGAGATGGACAATAGGAAAGTAAATTAAAATTTGAAGATCAATTCAGGAGACCCATAATCTAGTTAGTTTTAGTTCCAGAATAATACATTAGGAGATAATGAGGAACAGCTTCTCAAAGAAATTAATTCAAAAAATTTCTAGAACCAAAAGACACAAATCTCAAGTCCACTGAGTCCTCAGAGAGTATTGAAAAAGAGACTTCTATCATGGAAATAGGAGTACTGGTGTGGCATTGCGGGTTAATGCCCTGACTACAAAGTTGGTTTGAACTCCAAGGTTGGTGTTTTAAGCTCACCAGCCACTATTCAAAAATCCTATACAGGGTGACTATGGGTCAGAACTGTATCAACAATAACAATCATGTAAATCTCAACATTAGGAGTAAAAGGCAGATCCTCATATCTTCCAGAGTGACTAAGAAGTCACATAGAAAAAATCAGAAATAAAAATAACCTCAGACCACTTAGCAACCACATATAAAATCTGGAATACTGTTGAAATTGACCTCCAAAGTTTTGAGTGAAAACATATGTAGCCTAAAATTCTTTACTAAGGCAAATTAGACATCAAATAAGAGATGGAAGAAAAATGAAACAAAACTAAACTTTTGTCATGAAGTTACTAGCGGCAGTGCTCCATCAAAATAGGAGCTAAAACCAAGAATGAAGACATGGAATTCAAGACAGGGAATCAGTAATGTAGATATAAATGTAAGTCCCAGGATTATTGTAAAGGCAACACCTAGGATGCCAGTTTTGTAGCACAGTTGTTGTTGTTGTTATTGTTGTTAGGTGCCATCAAGTCTGTACCGACTCATAGCAACCCTATGCATAACATAATGAAACACTGTCCAGTCCTGGGCCAACTTCACAATTGTTGCCATGCTAAACAGTTGGTTGACATGCTTGAGCCCATTGATGCTGCCATTTTGCCAATCCATCTCCTTGGAGGAAGGGGTCTTCCTCTTTTTCTCTGACCCTCCACCTTACCAAACATGATATCCTTCTCCAGTGACTGGTCCCTCCTGACAATATGTCCAAAATCTGAGAGATGAATTTTTGGAGCACTCTGGCTGCACTTCTTCCAAAATGGATCTATTGGTTCTTTTGGCAGACCATGGCACTTTCAATATTCTCCTCCAACACCATAACTCAAAAGCATCAATTCTTCTATGGTTTTCCTTATTCATTGTCCAGCTTCTGCATGCATATGTTATTGAAAATATCATGGCTTAGGTCAGGCACACCTTAGTCCTCAAACTGACATCTTTGCTTTTCAGCACTTTACAAAGGTCTTGTGCAGCAGATTTGCCTAATGCAATACGTCGTTTGATTTCTTGACTGCTGCTTCCATGAGTGTTGATAGTTGATCCAAGAAGAATGAAATCCTCAACAACTTCAATCTTTTCTCCATTGATAAGAATGTGTTTATTTGTCCAGTGGTGAGGATGTTTGCTTTCTTTACATTGAGATGCAATCCATACTGAAGGCTGCTTTGATTTTAGTCAGTAAGTATTTTAAGTCCTCTTCACTTTCAGCAAGCAAGGTTGTATTATCTGCATATCGCAGGTTGTTAATACGTCTTCTTCCAATCCTGATGACACAGTTAGGGAGCCATATATCTGATTGGTGTAGACAATCAGAAGCCCCTAGGAGGCACATTAGCAGGAAAAATAAAAATAAAAAGATATATATCTATATGGTGTTGGTGGTGTGCCATGGAGTTGGTTCTGACCCATAGTGATCCTGGATATGCTTTCTGAGGCTAGTAATTCTTAAGGGAGCTGAAAGCCTCATCTTTCTCTTGCATAACAGCTAGCTGGTAGTTTCAAACTGCTGACCTTTACATTAGCAGCCTGACTTGTAACCACTATGCTACCAGAGCTCTTTGTATATGCATATAAAATTATTTGCTTATCTGTATATACATAAGAGTAGTCCTGGTGTGATACTGTGGGTTAATGCACCAGACTGCAAAGTCATTTGAACTGCAAAGTCAGTGGTCCAAGGTCACTGGCTTCTCCTTGGTAACCCTATACAGGGTCGCTATGGGTTGGAATCAATTCGACAGCACTTAACAACAACAACACTGGTGTGACACAGTAGGATAAGTACATGACTGATAGCCACAAGTTTGACAGTTAAATCCCACTAGCTGCTCTTAGAAACAAGGTCACTATGAGTATCAGAACCAACTTGACAGCACACAGCAACAAACATAAAATAATCTCTAGACACTGAAAACATTGAATCTTCCAGGAAAAGAAATAGATGAGTTTTGGGTGATGAATGTAGAATAGGAATTTTCAGGTATATCCTTTCGTGACCTTTGAATTTTGAACAATATAGCCCTAATGTAGTAATTAAATCAACATTTTAAAATATTAAAATATAAAGTCAGTATCTAATAGATTTTCCATAACTGACTTTGGGACTCTGTGCTCACTACTTCTGGCTCTTAATAGAAATGATGTCTCTTTCCATGGCATTCTGAGCATAATTCTATTGCAGTATTTATCTCATTGTATGATAGTAACTCCAAACCCACAGCAGTCAACTCAATTCCGATTTATAGTGAATCTACATAACAAAGTAGAAATATTCCTTAGGATTTCCAAGGCTGCAAATCTTTATAGAAACAGACTACCACATCTTTCTCCCTTGAAGAAGTTGGCAGGTTCAAAGCACCCACCTTTACCACTAGCAATTGAGTATGCACACACTGAGCTACAAGAATTCTTTCCATCATAGGTAGCTATTTATATCTCTGTCTCTCCTATAGAGTATAAAGAAGGGATAGATTGGCGTTGTTGTTGTTAAGTGCCATTGAGTTGGCTCCAACTCCTAGCAACCCTGTATACGGTTTCCGAGGCTAAATAATCGTGGATTTGTTCATTTATTCCCTCATTAAATGTTATATCCCATTACTATCAAGTTGATTCTGATTCACAGCAACCTTGTATAGGGTTTCCGAGGCTATAAATCTTTATGGGGGCAGAAAGCTTCCTCTTTCTCCTGAAGAACTGATGGCAAGTTTGCACTGCCAACCTTGTGGTTAGCAGTCCAGTGACTATCCTACATTGACACCAGGGCTCTTATAAAGTATTACACAAGGTGTTTATTCAACGCAGTATCTTTGGTGCCTGGCTTGGTAATTGACACATAATAAGAATTCAACACACAGCTTTCGAATGAACGAATGAATAAATGAGCAGGATGAATTCAGCAATTCATTATAGGATTCAAACTGATAGCTTCTTAAAATCAGTATTTTCTTTAATCCTGAAAATGTCCAAAACTATTAAACAAAGAGAATTTCCATTTTTCCTTGCCTCAAAGGTTAAGCTACAATCATGTTGAATATGCATGCCAAATCTCCTGTGAAGCAAATCCTTAATTCACCTGCAGAAAGATTCAGTATATACATTCAGACACAAAGGGAATAATACTAAAGCTACTTCAAATTCTATTTTATTCATTCCATTTCTATTCCTGATACTTTATATATCTGCAAATATCATAACTGTATCAAACAGAATGTCGTTGCTATTATGTGCCATGGAGTTGTTTACAATTTACATGGAAACAGTATAAGAGTGGCTAGCCTCCAAGGAATGCCTGGAGGGTTTGAATGGCCAGGCTTTGTAGCAATCCAGTACTTGTCCTACAATACCATACCAGGACTCCACCAAACAGAATAGATAGGCATAAGCAATTAATTATTTTAGTGTAAAATGTTTCATAATTATCACCCCCATCACTTGGGCAAAATCTTTTACACAATAACCCTGGGAAAGTAAGACATTTTGATAGAAGTAAAAGGATAAAAACAGATTTGTCTAGTGATTCCTATCAAGTCATATATATTTTATATATTATATATTTATATTTCTTCTCTCAAATTGAAAACAACAACAGAAACATATTTAGGCTGAAAGTGAAGAGGTCATGAATAGATCCTGGGGTACGCTGACTCAGATGGTACTGACAGACAGGTATATTAGATAAATTGAGTTGAGTCCTAGCTGAGGATCAACTACCTCTATGGCAGTGGATAAGTTGATTGAAAAATATAATTGCCAAAACCAAAACTTTCTAAAGAAGTCAAATTGTTCCAAAGCATCTTTTGCATACTGGCTTTGCAGGATAAACATTGGACTGGTAACCTCAAGGTTGGAGGATCAAGCCCATCAACTGCTTCTTGGAAACCCTATGATGTTATTTTGTTGTTATGTGCCATCAAGTCCATACTACAGCGAATCTAAGCATTATAGAACAAAATACTGCCCGTCCCGCTCCAACCATATAATCATTGCTATGAGTGAGTCTATTGCTGCTGCCACTGTTCCAATCCTCACTGGGGGTCTTTCTCTTTTTCCCTGACCCTCCACTTTACCAAGCACGATGCCATTCTCCAGGTAGTGGTCCCTAAAGGGTTACTATTTCTCAGAACCCATTCAATGGCACACAACAATAACAACATATTAACCACTATATCTGACTACATTTTAATGGATTTACATATGCATTATAGAGGAGCAGTGGTGATTCAATGAAAGTATTCTCACCTTCCAATCAAGAGATCCAGATTCAGCTCCCAGCCAAATCACCTCAAGTGTAGTCACAAGCTGTCTGTCACTGGAAGCTTGCATTTTGCTAGAATGTTGAACAGACTTCAACAGAGCTTCCAACTAAGATGGACTAGGAAAAAATGCTTAGTGATCTACTTCCCAAATTAGCCAGTGAAAGCGTGTTATGTCATGATGGTTCCATCCACAATTATAGGGATGACATGTGATGGGACAGTGTTTTGTTTCATTATACATAGGGCTGCCATGAGCAGGTGTGCCAGCTTAGGGGCAGCTTGTGAGAAAGGTCCATACCCCAACATTGCCTCAGTCCTTCTTGGCTAATGAAAAGGCACTACAAACACCTGACTAGGACCTTACCCCGATGGGTCTCCTGAGAAATAACTGGGGTGGACCACGTTATCCCGGATGAGGTCACAAATGAGTCAACATGAGTGCTTATTGATAAACACTCAGGAAATCCAATCTGTACTCTGGTAGTGTAGTGGTTACAAATCAGGCTGCTCACCTCAGTCTCAGCAGTTCGAAACTACCAGCTGTTCTGCAGGAGAAAGATGAGGCTTTTTGTCCCATAAAGAACCGACTTCATGTCACATAACCACCACCACCACTCATTTTTAACAAGAGTGAGGGTTTTTTATTTGATTTTGCAAAATCAGGCACCAAACCCAGAAGACACAGGCAGACACACTGTACAACTGTTTCTCAAAGAATTTTATTCTCCTAGTTCAAGAAAGTTCCTGCCCCAGTTCCTCATTGACTGAGTACTATGGGGTTAGCAATCTTTCCCTGATGTTGCCTACTTTCTCTTGAAGCTAGCATTCTTATTTAAAGTTCCTAGTCATCTAACAAGTTCTTTTTCCCCTCCCCAATGAGCTTCTATCCTTACACTAGTCAACAATTTCAATTAGTGACTTCCCAGACCCCCTTATTCCTAAAGATGGACCATCCTAAGAATTATTTCTCACAGCTAACAATAAAAACAACAAACACATCTATTCTTCACTCCCTAATAACATATTTCTTTCCAAGCAGCAGTTAACACTTCATTTTATATTTTTGATTCCCACAACTCATGGTATGGCACTGTAGGATCAGCACTGGACTCTGAACCACAAGGTCAGAGGTTCAAACCCACCAGCTGCTCCTCAGAAACATTATACAAGGTAATTATGAGTCAGAACTGACTTGATAGCACTTAGCCACAACAAGAGCAACCTTACTGTTAAGCACAAAATAATATTTAATAAATATGCAGATAAAATAATATGGTTCTTGTTCAGAGTCAGTATGTCATAATAGAATGTTGTTCTATCCTTGGCATTGTCCCAAATTACTGAGCCAATATAAAAATGCAATTGAATAGTTTAAAATCAGGGAACGTATGCCTCAAGGTTGTATTCTTTCACCATACTTATTCAACCTATATGCTAAGCAAATAATCAGAGAAGTTGGACTACAGAAGAAGAACATGGAATCAGAATTGGAGGAAGATTCATTTACAACCTGCAATATGCAGATGAAACAACCTTGTTTGCTGGAGGTGAAGAGGACTTGAAATACTTATTGATGAAGATCAAAGATTACAGTCTTCAATATGAATTGTATCTCACTGTGAAGAAAATGAAAATCCTCACAATTGGACCAATATATAATATCATAATAAACAGAGGCGAGATTGATGTCAAAGATTTCATTTTGCTTGGATCCACAATCAACGTTCATAGAAGCTGTAGCTGTTGTTAGGTGCCATCGAGTTGGCACTAACTCATAGCAACCTTATGCATAGCAGAACAAAACATTGTCCAATCCTGGGCTAACCTCACTACTATTGCCACGCTTGAGTCCATCGATGCTGCCACTAGGACAATCCATCTTGTTGGGGGTATTCTTCTTTTTCACTGACCCTCTACCTTACCAAACATGATATCCTTCTCCAGGGACCTCCTGATAATATGTCTAAAATATGAGAGACAAAGCTTAGCCGTCTTGGCCTCTAAAGAGTACTCTGGCTGCACTTCTTCCAAAACGGATATATTGGTTCTTTTGGCAACCCATTGCACTTTCAATATTCTCCTCCAACACCATAACTCAAATGCATCAATTCTTCTACGGTCTTTTTTATTCACTGTCCAGCTTTTGCATGCATATGAGTTTATTGAAAATGCCATGGCTTGGGTCAGGCGCACCTTAGTCCTCAAGCTGACATCTTTGATCTTCAATACTTTAAAAAGGTCTTGTGCAGGAGATTTGCCTAATGCAATATGTCATTTGATTTCTTGACTGCTGCTTCTGTGAGTGTTGATAGTTGATCTAAGAAGAATGAAGTCCTTGACATTTCAATCTTTTCTCCATTGATAAGAATGTTGTTTATTGGTCCAGTGGTGAGGATTTTTGTTTTCTTTACATTGAGATGTAATCCATTCCAAAGGCTGTGCTCTTTGATCTTCATCAGTAAATGTTTTAAGTCCTCTTCACTTTCAGCAAGCAAGGTTGTATCATCTGCAGCAGTCTAGAAATAAATGATGTATTGTTGCTGTACGCAAATCTGTGTCAGAAACCCCCTTTAAAGTGTTCAAGACCAAAGATGTCAATGTGAGGACTAAGGTGCACCTGACACAAGCCATATTTTCAGCCACTTCATATTCATGTGAAAATTGAACAATGAATAAGGAATACCATAGACAAATCCTGTTTCTGTTAGGTGCCATCCAGTCGGTACTGACTCATAGAAACCCTATGGACAACAAAATGAAACATAGCTCAATCCTGTGCCAACCTCACAAGCATTGATATGCTTGAGCCCATTATTGCTGTTACAGTGCCAATCAATCTTGTTTGGGGTCTTCCTCTTTTTCTCCAACTTTCCACTTTCCCAAATATTATTCTTCTGTGATTGGTCCCTCCTGATAATATGTCCGAAGTATGAGAGACAAATTTTGGTCATCCTGGCTTCCAAGAAGTATTCTGGCTGTACTTCTAACACAGATCTGGTTGTTCTTTTGGCAGTCCATGGTACTTTTAATATTCTCCAATACCATAACTCAAATGTATTATTTTTTCTATGGTCGTTTTTAGTCACTGTCCAACATTTTCATGCATATGAGATTATTGAACATACCACAGTTTTGATCATCCATACCACACCTTAATTCTCAAACTGACATCTTCGCTCTTCAACACTTTAAAGAAGTCTTGTGCAGCAGATTTGCCTAAAGCATTACGTCCTTTGATTTCTTGACTGCTGCTTCCATGAGTGTTGATGGTTGATCTGAGCAAAATGAAGTGCTTGACAACTTCCATCTTTTCTCCATTGATATAGATGTTATTTAGTGGTCCAGGGGTGAGGATTTGTGTTTTCTTTATATTGAGGTGCAAACCATTATGAAGTATTTTAAGCCTGCTTTGCTTTCAGCAAGCATGGTTGTACATCTACATATTGCAGGTTATTAATGGGACTTCCTCTAATCTTGATGCCACGTTCTTCTTCATATAATCCAGTTTCTTGGTTTATGTACTCAGCATAAAAATTGAACAAGTATGGTGAAAGATTACAGCCCTGACACACACACTTTTCTTAATTTTAAACTATTCAGAGTTCCCTTGTTCTGTTCAAATAACTGTCTCTTGGTCTATCTACAGTTTCATCATAAGCACAATTTAAGTGTTCCAGAATACTCAATCTCCATTGCTTGTGATGATCTACACAATCAAAAGACTTTGCGTAATCAATAAAGCACAAGTAAACATCTTTCTCGTATTCTGTGTTTTCAGCCAAGATCCATCTGGTGTCAGCAATGTTATCCCTTGTTCCACATCTCATCTGAATGCGGCTTCAACTTCTACTAGTTCTCTGTCAATGTACTGTTACCGCCATTTTTGAATTAGCTTTAGCAAAATTTTACTTGTGTGTTATATTAATTATATTGCCCAATGATTTCTGCATTTCATTGTTTCACCACTTTTTGGAATGGACACAGTATGAACCTTTTCCAATCACTTAGTCAGGTAACTGTCTTGCAAATTTCTTGACATAGATGAGTGAATGCCTCCCATGCCACATCAGTTTGTTGAAATATTTCAATTTGTATTCCATCAGTTCCTAGTGCCTTGCTGTTTTCCCAATGCCTTCAATACACATTGGACTTCCTCCTTCACTATCTATCAGTATCATTATCTATCAGCACTTTAATTATGGTGTTGATGAAGAATGTACTTTGGGCATATTGAACTTCAAAAACCCACTCATGGACCTAGGTTAATAGTTTATGGATTAGAAGGATACTGAAGAGAAAAAATTGATCTTTGAAACAAATTGGATGTGGAAGTGAAGGAGCTTTGAGTCAATGATGACATGAAGGTTTCAAGCTTTGTTTTGGGTTGAGTTGTGTCCCCCAAAATTTGTTGGAATCCTAACCCCTATACCTGTGGATATAATTTAATCTAAAGTAGCAACCATCCACAATGCAATCTAATGTAATATAATCAGTAAATCATGTCAGATCATAGTAGTTTATGATGGATACTGAACCTAATAAATTCTGAGCTATTAAGAAATCAGCACAGACTCAAAGACAGACATGCACATACAGGGGAAGACAGATCCCATATGAAGATCTTTAAGAGCTGAGGACTACCAAGGTGGCCAACAAGAAAGAAATAACCACTGCTGAGTTTTGGACTTTCACACTCCAGACTTTAGTTTATGATTGTTCATTTGACAGTTTGTCATACTGTGGAGGCTTGAGTATTACTGCAGTGATGGATTGACAGAGTGGCGAAAACAATAGGCTCAAATATAACAGCTATTGTGAGGATGGTGAAGGAAAGGGCAGTGTTTCATTTTGTTTTGTAGAGGGTAGCTATGAGTTGGAATGAACTCAGTGACATTTAACAGCAACAACAACAAATTTAAGATTCTGTAAACTTTACAATATAATATTTACCAAAAAATTCAAATCTAAACAGGTTGGCCCTGACTATGATTGATTCGGACTCATGGTGACCCTGTGAACAATAGAAGGAAACACTGCCCAGACCTGCACCAGCCTCAAAATTGTTATGTTTGATATCATTGTTGCTGTCATTGTGTCAAAGCAACTTGTTGGTGTCTTTCTCTTTTTCACTGATACAAGTTGCCAAGCATGATGTCCTTCTCCAGGTACTAGTTCCTCCTGGTGACCTATCCAAAATACGGGAGAAGAAATCTCACCATCCTTGTTTATAAGGAAGATTCTACCTGTAATTCTCCAAAGGCAGATTTGCTTGTTCTTCTGCCTGTCCATGATACTTTCAATATTCTTCACCAACAGTGTAATTCAAATGTATTCAGTCTTCTTTATTCACTGCATGGCTTGGGTCAGGTGTAGTTTAGTCCTCAAACTGATAACTTTGCTGTTTAATACTTTAAGGTATCTTTTGCAACAGTGTGTCCTTTGATTTCCTAATTGCTGCTTCCATGAGTGTTAATTGTAGATCCAAGAAAAATGAAGTTTTTGACAACTTCAATCTTTTCTCCATTTATCATGATGCCATTTGTTAGTGCAGTTGTAAGGTTTTTCATTGTCTTTGTATTGAAGTTTTATCCATACTGAAGGTTGTAGTCTTTAGTCTTCATCAGTAAGTATTTTAAGTCCTATTTGCTTTCAACATGAAAAGTTGTGTCATCTGCGTATCCCAGGCTGTTAATGAGTCTTCTTCCAATCCTAATGACACATTCTTCTGTATATAATTTAATTTCTCAGATTATTTGCTCAGCATATAGATTAAATATGTATGGTGAAAGAATACCACCCTGGCACACCAATCACTAGGCCAGGTAGCTCTTCTAAACTTGTTGCATCTATACTGCATCAGTTTGTTGAAAGATTTAAATTTGTATTTCATCAGGTCCTGGTGCCTTGTTTTACCAATGCCTTCAGAGCAATTTGAATTTCTTCCCTCAATATGGTTTCTTCTTGAAATGGTTGAACATCAGTCAAATCTTTTTGGTATTCCTCTAGTCATGTCTTTTTTTTTTTTTTTTCAGAGCAATTTGAATTTCTTCCCTCAATATGGTTTCTTCTTGAAATGGTTGAACATCAGTCAAATCTTTTTGGTATTTTTCTAGTCATGTCTTTTTTTTTTTTTTTTTTACATTTTTCTTTTCTCTTTATAGAATATTTTTTAAACCACTCAGTTGTCATAGAAAGCAATTCACTTTATGTAGATGTTTTCTACTTTTATCATGTATTCTTTTTTAAAGTTTTTTTAAATTGTGAATTATATGATAGTTTACATGGGAGA
>NW_006408579.1:9552480-9567598 GCF_000296735.1 Chrysochloris asiatica
GCTTCTTGCATCATTCAGTATCTTTCCCATAGAATTCTTCAGTGTTTCAAGTCAAGGCTTAAACTATTTTTCAGTTCTTTCAGTTTGAGAAATGCTAAGCATGTTCTTCCTTTTTGGTTTTCTAACTCCAGGGCTTTGCACATTTCATTATACTATTTGACTTTGTCTTCTCAAACTGCCCTGTCAAATTTTCTGTTTAGCTCTTTTACTTCATTCCTTTCATTCACTTTAACTTCTCTATTCTCAGAAGCATGTTTCAAAGTGTCTTTAACATCCACTTTTGTCTTCTTTCTGTCTGTCTTTTAATGACCTTTTGCTTCCTTTATGTATGATATTCTTGATGTCATTCCACAACACTTTGGTCTTGGGTCATTAGTGTCTAATGCATCAAATCTATTCTTGAGACGGTCCCTAATTCAGGTGGGATAGATTCAAAGTCATATTTTGACTATAGAGGACTTTTAAAATGTTTCCTGTGCTTCAGCCTGAACTTGCAAATGAGTAATTGATGGTCTGTTCCATAGTCTGTCCATGGCCTAGTTTTGGCTGATGAAATTTAATTTCTCACCATCTCTTCCCACAGTCAATTTGATTTCTGCTGAGGTCCATGTGTATAGTCACTGTTTACATTGTTGAAAAAAATGAATAAGTCATTGATCTTGCAAAATTCTATCACGTGATCTCCAGCAACATTTTGATCATCAAGATCATAGTTTCCAAATACACATCTTTCCTCTTTGTTTACAACTTTCACATTCCAATCACTAGTAATTATCAATATATGTTGATTGCATGCTTGATCAATTTCAAGTGGTAGAATTCATCACTTTCATCATCACTGGATTTAATGGTTGGTCCATAAATTTGAATAATACTGACATTAACCAGTCTTTCTTGTAGACATTGGAGATTTCTATCACAGACAACATTATACTTCAAGATAGATCTTGACATGTTTTTTTCTTTTTCTTTTCTTTTCTTTTTTTTTTTTTAATGCTTCTTGATGAATTTGTCATTCCTGGCATAGTAAACCATATAATTGCTTGACTTAAAATGGCCAATGTCAGTCTACTTAAGCTCACTAGTGCCTAGGATATTTATCTTTAAGTGTTCCATTTCATTTTTAACAACTTCTAATTTTCCTAGATTCATACATTCCATGTTCTGATTGTTAATGGATGTTTGCAGCTGTTTCTTTTCATTTGAGTTGTGCCCTGTCAGCAAATGAAAGTCCTGAATGCTTTGCTCTAGTCATGTAATTCTGGTCAACTCCACCATAGTCAGATTTTGAGTGCCTTCCAAACTGAGGGGCACATCTTCTGACACTATCTGAAAATGTTCTGCTGGTATTCAAAATGTTTTAAAATCTGGCTCCATATCTGAAAATGTTCCATTGCTATTTATAAGGTTTTCAGTGACTAACTTTTCAGAAATAGTCCACCTCTCCCTCTTCCTAGCCTGTCTTAGTCTGAAGGCTCTATTGAAATCTGTTAACCACGGAGGACCCTGCTAGTATTTAAAATACCAGTAGCATACCTTCCAACATCACAGCAACATGAAAGCCCCCACAGTACAACAAACTGACAGATAAGTGGTGGTTAAGCTAGAGATGGCATGATAAATTTATCTTGCCTCCTCTACATTACTTCATGCAGTTATGGACACAGCATAAGCCTCACTGAATACTTAGTTTGATCAATGATTCTGAGCCCTGTGATAATTGCACAGCATCTTGACATTGAGATTATAATCTTCATGAATTATTCATTTGGAAGGTCTGTCTCCTTCAGTATAGGCGCTAAGTGGTGAGCATAACATATGAAGGGAAGATGGAGTATATAGCAATAATAACAACACAGGCAGTTTTATTCTCCAGTCGCATTGCATCCCATTCTCTGAACGTTTGTCATTTTGCATGCATATCCTACAAAGTCATTGTCAGGGAAAATTGAGGTGTAGTGCTTGGCTACGCTTCCCTGGAAGCTGGTAGCCCCTTCAAAGCTAACCTGTCAGTACTACAACCACACATATTCATCATTGATTCCTGTGAGATTCCATTACATACGCCAGCAATGACCAACTCAGTTAGCTGACTTCATGATTCTGTCTAAAAGCAATTGATGATTACTTCCTGAGGTAAGGAAGTGTTGTTGTTAGGTGCCTTCAAGTCAGTTTCAATTCCATAGACTTGCAGTCAAAAAGAAATTTGACTTTGAAGTACGGCCAGAATGACCCTTAGGATAAAGGGTAGTAAGACTTCATCTTAGATGCTTTGGACATGTTATCAGGAGAAAGACATTATGATTGGAAAAGTAGAGGGTCAGCAAAAGAGAGGAAAACCCTTAATGAGATCCCTCACTCACTTCAATTTGTCTTATTGTGGTGGCTTGCATGTTTCTGTGATTCTGGAAGCTATGTCACCAGTATTTTAAGTAGTACCAGCTAGGTCACCAATGAGGGACACGTTTCAGATGAGCTACCAGACTAAGACAGAGTGGGAATAAGGAGAGATGGGTGACTTCTGAATATTTAGTCACTGAAAACATTATGACTAACAGTGGAACACTGTCAGCACCAGAATAATGAATTTTGAAACAAGATGAGGAGCACTAGAAAATTGTCAGATACAGTGCTGAAGATGAGCCCCTCAGGTTGAAAGGCACTCAAAATACAATTTAGGAAAAGCTGCCCCCTCAAAGTAGAGTTGACTGTGATGACATGAATGGAATAAAGCCTTCTGTACCTTCATTTGCTGATGGGACAGTACTCAAAATGAAGAGAAATAGCTGTAAATATCCATTAATAATTGGAACATACAATGTACTAAATATGAATTAGGAAAAACTGGAAATTGTCTAAAATGAAATGGAACACATAAACATTAATATCATAGTAATTAGTGAGCTGAAATGGACTGGTTTTGGTCATTTTGAATCTGACAATCACATGGTATATTATGCTGGGAATGACAAATTGAAGAGGAATGACTTAAAATTCATCATCAAAAACAGCATTTTAATATTTGTCTTGAAGTACAACATAGTCTGTGATCAGATAATATCCATGGATCTCCAAGGAAGATGAATTAATACAACTACTATCCAAATGTTGTTCGAATACATCTAGCACAGATGAAATTTAAGAATTCTACCAACTTCTTCAGTCTGAAATTTATCAAACATGCAATCAACATATATTGATAATTACTAGCAATTGAAATGCAAAAGTTGGAGACAAAAGGGAAAGATCAATAGTTGGAAAATATGGCCTTAGTGATAGAAACGATGCTGAAGATTGAATTATAGCATTTTGCAAGACCAATGAATTCTTCATTGCAAATGCCCTTGAAACAGTATAATACATGACTATACATATGGAACTCACCAGATGGAATACACAAAAATTAAGTTGACTACATCTGTGGTGAGAGACTGTGGAAAAGCTCCATATCATCAACCAAAACAGAGCCGGGGCAGATTGTGGAACAGACCATCAATTGCTCATATGGAAGTTCAGGCTGAAGCTAAAGGAAATTAAACAAGTCCATGAGAACCAGAATAAAACCTTGACTATCACACATGAATTTAGAGATCATGTCAAGAACAGATTTGATGCATTATACACTAAAGTTTGAAGACCAGAAGTGTTGTGGAATGACATTAAGAACATCATACAGGAAAAACAAAAAGGTCATTAAGAACACAAGAAAGAAGGTAAAGACCAACATGGATGTCATAAGGGACTCTAAAACTTGCTTTCCAATGTAGAGATGCCAAAGCACATGGAAGAAGTGAGGAGGTGAAAGAACTGAATAGAAAATTTCAAACTGCCATTCAAGAAGACAAAGTCAAACATTAAAATGAAATGTGCAAAGACCTGGAGTTAGAAAACCAAAAGGGAAGAACATGCTCAGCATTCCTCAAGCTGAGGAAACTGAAAGAAAAAAAATTAAGCCTCTACACGAAATATTGAAGAATTCTATGGGCCAAATTTGAATGAGGCAAAAAGCAAAAAAGAATATGAAAGGTATTCACAGAGTCATTGTAACAAAAAGAAATAGTTGATGTTCAACCATTTCAAGAGGTAGCATAAAGAGCCAACGATACTGACAGAAGAACACCAAGTTACATTGAAGGTATTGGCCAAGAAAAAGGCACCAATAATTGATGAAATATAAATTGAAATCTTTCAACAAACTGATGTGGCACTGGAGGCTCTCATTCTTGTATACCAAAAAATATGGAAAACAGTTACCTGGTTAACTAAATGGAAAAGACCCATATTTGTGCCCAGTGGGATATGCAAATCATGGGACAATATCATTAACATCACGTGCAAGTAAAATTTTGTCATTGAGTCAGTTCCACCTCATAGCTACTCTGTATAGGATTTCCAATGAGCAGCTGGTGGGGTTGACCCATCGACCTTATTTTTCAGACTGACCTTGCAGTCAATTGGTTTATCCCACAGCACCACACCAGGACATTGAAAAATAGAGAGATGCAAAGGACGTAGAATTAGAGACAAACTGTGCAGCTTAGAGAAGAAGCTTCTCAAAAGTCCACGAAGAATTCTTATATTCCTAAAACTTTTTTATTTTACTGGGACCCAGGGATCTCTTTTAATAACAACTTACACAATGAGTAAGGAACTCTGGTGATGCTGTGAGATAAGCATTGGACTGATAACCATAAGGTTGGTGGCTCAATACCACCAACTGCTTCATAAAAGAAAGATGAAGATGTCTGCTCCTATAATAATTTAAAATCTTGAAAACCCTATAGGTTAGCTGAGTCAGAATTGACTTTAGGACAGTGGATTAGGCAAAAATTGGAATATATACTTTGCTCATGATTATATCCACAGTACCTGAAATGTTGACCACTAGTGTGGCACTGTACAATAAGCATTGGAATGTGAACCACAACATTGATGGTTCAAACTCACTAGCTGCTCCTAGGAAATCCTTTACAGGGTTGCTATGAGCCAGAACCAACTCAAAAGCACTTAACAACAGCAACATGAAATATAGTAGACATTCTAAAATATATGTTAAATAGGTTAATGAATTAATCACAGAATGAATCAAGGTTTTCCACATAAGTAGCTATTAATACCCAGATGAGAATAAAAAGGATGTGTGCCATATGAGGTCCAAAATGTATTCAGAAGCAGTTACAATTCTTTCACACACTCTCTCATACATATTAAGTCAGTAAAAGACAATAAAGCCCTAGAAGAAGAGAGAAACTTGATATAAAAGAATGTTGGTTTTTGAACCACCAAATCTCTCTGCCAATAAGGAACATAGTGGATGAACAAGAAATAGCATCTATTTTGTGAAGCCATTTTGCAATTCAGGTCTGTTTGTTACAATGTTTTTGTTGTTGTTGTTAGGTGCCATCGAGTCGGTACCAACCCATAGAGACCTTATGCACAGCAGAACAAAACATTGCCTGATCCTGGGCTAACCTCATTACTGATGCCACACTTGAGTCCATCAATGCTGTCATTTGGACAATCCATCCATTGGGGGTCTTCCTCTTTTTCGCTGACCCTTCACCTTACCAAACATGATGTCCTTCTCCAGGAACTGGTCCCTCCTGACAATATGTCCAAAGTATGAGAGATGAAGTTTGACCATTTTGGCCTCCAAGCAGCACTCTGGCTGCACTTCTTCCAAAACGGATATATTGGTTCTTTTGGCAACCCATTGCACTTTCAATATTCTCCTCCAACACCATAACTCAAATGCATCAATTCTTCTACGGTCTTCCTTATTCACTGCCCGGCTTTTGCATGCATATGAGTTTATTGAAAATGCCATGGCTTGGGTCAGGTGCACCTTAGCCCTCAAGCTGACATCTTTGATCTTCAACACTTTATAAAGGTCTTGTGCAGGAGATTTGCCTAACGCAATACAATATTTGATTTCTTGACTGCTGCTTCTGTGAGTGTTGATAGTTGATCCAAGAAGAATGAAGTCCTTGACAACTTCAATCTTTTCTCCAATGATAAGAATGTTGTTTATTGGTCCAGTAGTGAGGATTTTTGTTTTCCTGAAATTGAGATGCAACCCATACTGAAGGCTGTGCCCTTTGATCTTCATCAGTAAATGTTTCAAGTCCTCGTCACTTTCAGTAAACAAGGTTGTATCATCTGCATACCACAGGTTGTTAATGAGTCTTCCTCCATGCCACGTTCCTGATGCCACATTCTTCATATAACCCAGCTTCTTGGATTATTTGCTCAACATGCAGGTTGAATAAGTATGGTGAAAGACTACGACCTTGTCGCACAGCTTTTTAATTTTAAACCATTCAGTGTTCCCATGTTCTGTTCAAACAACTGCTTCTTGGTCAAAGTACAGATTCCTCATGAGCACTATTAAGTGTTCCGGAATACTCATACTTCGCAATATTTGTAACAATAGCTTATCTTAACTAATACAAGTTCAAAGCTGATGATAGATAGTTGAACAAAGTCCAGGAGACAAGGTCCCTCGATGAGGAAGGTCCAGTTACTGTGATCAAGTTTAAAATGATTGTGCATGCTGTAAAAGGGAGTCATCAACAATAGATGTTTTCTAAATTACTTCCCATAAATAATTTGGAGATTGCTTTCTGGTGTCATCAGGGTGCTGGGAGTAAACACAATGAAGGAAATACTCAGGGTAAGATAAGAATCTGTAACAGTGACAAACTTTATCAAAGCATAATTGTAAAAGCATGAGTTAGAAAAATAAACTTGAGGATCAGACCATAGAGTTGAAATAGATAGTAAAACATGTAGAGTTTTGCAGAGCCAATCTAAGTCTCCCTGCCTACCTGGTTGCCTTCAGCTACCAGGTCAGTGGAGAATGTTACAACATATGTCATAACGGAAAATTTCATTGTAAGCTGTATGTATGGCAACTACCAGTCCCTTAGTGTGAATTGAGTATGAGTGACATATTTCTTGAAATATCCAAAATGATCAGATTCTGCGTAGGAAGCTCAGAAGGTAATTTGCCTTAGGGGTTTGGAGCATGGAGTAAAAGGGTGGATTTCTGGAAATTAGTAAAAATCTTTATAATGTTATCTAAGGGGTTTCTTGCCATTTGGAATTTCTAGAATAGTAATGAATCCTCAAAAGAATGAATGGGATGAGGCTAATGTACTATGTTCAAAATTTCAAAATGCCCTAATAGAATCCAGATATTAATAGGAGATAATGCTGCACTGATTATTTAAAACACATATGTTCTTTTGTTTGAATAGAAATATATTGCTTAGTATGATAACAATGCTGATTATCATATGTTGATCAGAAACCCTGATCAATCATTTTAGATGTCTTCTGATAAGCTAAAGAAATATTATTACTTAATAAATGTTATACAAAACTTTTTAAGGCATGGGGCCAAGGAAGGAAAGAATAAAAACAAACAAACTTTGTTGAGGAAAGATTGACCAGAGTCAGCATCGTATTGAGACATTCAGCCCCCACTGTATATTCAAAGGAAGTATGTGAATGTCTTCAGCATTTCCAACCCTGACACCTTTTTTTATTAATTACCAAAATGGAAGAAATAATAAGAGCTCCCTTGACAGTCGTCTTTTTTATGGGCATTCTAAGAAGATTGGTCAGACAACCTTTATAAAATGTAGATATCAGGAGGGATAAAGGAAAGGGAGTAGAAAAAAAGAACATCTGTGTTTGTGTCTGGATTATAGCATCTGGACACAAAACTATTATGGGGGTGGCCCTCATCCTATGGCAATAAACTAAGACGAATCAAATGTGAAGAAACAAAGTCTGCTTATGCAGAACTTACTATTTAAGGGAATCAGCTACCATCAAATATTTTGGACAGCGATTCAAAAGCAGGGAAGCAGTAAAACATTAGTCAAAAAAAGGGAAAGCTTCATGTATATTCTTGAAGGTATGCTTTTCCATGTTGACATGGAGAAGCAGGAGATGAACTAACTAGAATGAGGGCCTTCTTTGTCATTTATCTGAGGAACATATTTGACTTTCTCTGGCTGGTCCTGATTTGGAGGCAGTGATAAAAATCAGGAGAACTGACAGTCACTGATGGAGTACTGAATCGTCTGCATCAGTTACCACTGATGTGGTGTCGTTGGACTTCGGCACTGATTGCTACAGAGATGGTAGGTCAGCATTTTGGCCATTGTCTGTGTATACATTCGGTCTTTCAGACTCTCTGCTCCCCAACCCTCTTACACACACATCCTTTCCACATATACTAGGACTCAGTTTTAGTCCAGGAATTTTAATTTTGTACTCCATTTTACCCCAAAATCCTGTTTCTACCCACTTCTTTCTATCATCTCTTTAAATTCAACACTTCTCCCAGGCTGGCTTGCTCTGTACCGTCACCGTCACCTATTCTCACATCAAGAGCTGTTTAAGCCAATTATCATTATTCTATTTCTTGGACAATGATTTGCTTCCAGAAATTGTGCTTTTATAAAAGCTCTTACTGCATTTAGAACTTGTGCCACACCATTAAACACTTGATTATAGAGCATTTTAATTGATTTTCAATAATCTGTGCATGTTAATCTTATTTCCCCAACCAGATTGTAAATTTGAAGATGAGTATCATAGCTAATGTTTATTCTTATATTTCAAAATAATTTGCAATGCTGAGTCCATGTAATAACTGTTGTTGTTTTTGTTAAGTGCTATTGAGCTTCTGACTCATTGTTGTTGTTGTTAGGTGCCATCAGGTAGGCACCAACTCATAGTGACCTTATGCACAGCATAATGAAACAATGTCTGATCCTGGGCCAACCTCACTACTTACTGTTGCCATACTTGAGTCCATCGATGCTGTCACCTGGCCAATCCATCTTGTTGGGGGGTCTTCCTCTTTTTCCCTGACCCTCCATCTTACCAAACATGATATCCTTCTCTAGCGACTGTTCCCTCCTGACAATATGTCCAAAGTATGAGAGACGAAGTTTGGCCATCTTGGCCTCCAAGGAGCACTCTGGCTGCACTTCTTCCAACACAGATCTATTGGTTCTTTTGGCAGCCCATGGCACTTATAGTATTCTCCTGCAACACCATAATTCAAAGGCATCAATTCTTCTACGGTCTTCCTTATTCACTGTCCAGCTTTCACATTCATATGAGGTTACTGAAAATACCATGGCTTGGGTTCAGGCACACCTTAGTCCTCAAGCTGACATCTTTGTTCTTCAACCCTTTAAAAAGTTCCTGTGCAGCAGATTTGCCCAATGCAATACGTCATCTGATCTCTTGACTACTGCTTCCAGGAGTGTTGACAGTTGATCCAAGAAGAATGACGTCCTTGACAACTTCAATCTTTTCTCCGTTGATAAGAATGTTGTTTATTGGTCCAGTGGCGAGGATTTTTGTTTTCCTGACATTGAGATGCAACCCATACTGAAGGCTGTGCCCTTTGATCTTTATCAGTAAATGTTTCAAGTCCTCTTCATTTTCAGCAAACAAGGTTGTATCATCTGCATACCACAGGTTGTTAATGAGTCTTCCTCCAATGTTGATGCCATGTTTTTCTTCATATAACCCATCTTCTCATATTGTTTGCTCAGCATACAGGTTGAATAAGTATGGTGAAAGAACACAACCTTGTCGCACACCTTTCTTAGTTTTAAAACATTCAGTGTTCCCATGTTCTGTTCGAACAACTGCCTCTTGGTCCAGGTACAGAGTCCTCATGAGCACAATTAAGTGTTCTGGAACACTCATACTTTGCAATGTTTTCCATAGCTTGTCATGACCTGCACAATCAAAAGCCTTTGCGTAGTCAATAAATGAGTCAGGATCTGACTCAGACTGACCCTGTACTGGATTTCTGAGAAACTGCTGGTGGGGTTGAACCACTGGCCTTGCAGTTCTAACTGACCTTTTGGTCAAGTGGTCAATAGATAGTTACTGTTTATGGAATCTTTTCATTACACATTATATAACTGAGAGGATAAGAAGGGAACTCAGTCCTGGTTTAATCCTGCATACCAGATGTAGCTTTTAGTTCCATTCATCCCAATTTTCCTGTAACTGGAAAATTTCACATATTGAAATTCAACAATAACATTCACCTAGAAGAAGAGCCTCTCTCACATCTGGAGAAGGAAGAAATAACTCTAGAGATTTTTTTTTTCAATTTCTAAGTCCTGTATAGACACGACCCTTCTGAACAATTCATGAGATACATACTAGTTTTCTCAACAAGACGGATTTAGGGTGCTTAGGGGGAAGACTCTGCTGGCATTTAAAATATTGGTGGAATAGATTCTAGTATCATAACGACACACGTGCCACTACAGTATGACAAACTGACAGAGTGGTAGAACTTTACAGGAAAGATAGTGGAAAATTCTACAAATCAATGCTTTCCTTTTCAGAGTACCTTATTGGCAAAAGAGTAGGATTAGCCATTTTCCTTTGGCAAAGCCTATAGACCTATCAGAGAATGGGGAGTGGTGTGACTGACAAATCCTGAATTTTCTAGCTTACATAAAGAGTCCCTTGAAATAAGAATAAAAGATATTAGAGTTATATGATCTTAGAGGAGCCTAAGACCAGAAATAACAATCTGCCCATAATCATATAGCTCACCTTTTACTTCTGGAGTCTTTGGTTCACACTTTCAACCCACCCAGAAAAACCTTGAAAGATAGACCTGAAAATCTGCTTCTGAAAGGTCATAGCCTTGAAAACTTATGAAATAGTTCTATTTTGCACACGTGGGGTCACTGTGAGTTGGAATTGACTTGATGGCAACTAACAACATTACTTCCTGGAAATGCAGTGTCTGATTATTCAGGATGGCGCATTCTCCTCCCACTTTGCCTTTATATCAAGGAAAGATCCTGCTGGTAAGACCAGATCGCTCTCTTGTGTCAGAGCCCAGCTCATAAAACGCTATTAAGTGAATTACTGATGACCTAATTCCCAGCTGCAGGACACATTCCATTAGAAGCAGGCTGGCTGCCAAGTAGTGTCAGCAATGACTGGATGGCCGGGTGATTGAAACCATTCTGCCTTGGCCTCTGAAAGTGCAGTTCATGGTGGAGGAGGTGCTCCTATTCCCCAACACAAGTCCTAAGTCTTTTTCTGGGAACTGAATTCATCAGTTTCAAAAAAATTTATGGAAATAACAAGGGTCATCATTATTGGCAAAATAATAGGGTTATCCTCTAGCAACTAGAGGGAGTGCTTCCTTTATCATAAGTTTCTGGAATTATTGACAAATATAACTACTGTCATTCATGACACCAACTTGCAAACATTTTTGCTGTCCATATTAACATTTCTTTCTTGCTTGTCTTTATTGTCAGGGTATCCGTCACTCCTCTTTATTTCATTGTCTTGAAGCACAATGAGTTCCTATTTGGGGGAGTTGATGTAAAAGAGTAGGAAAAATATGGTATATTTATTTTTAATTTATTTCAGTACTCCACAAACAAGAACGAGTTATGTATTTGAAGGGGATATATAATATAAATCAAAATTAGAAAAGTCCCATGAGAAACAGTTTACAGATGACAACTACTTATCTCAGAAAAGGTTTAAAAGTTAAATAATTACAAAGTAATTTAGAAGCTATAAAGAAACAATTTGTTGTTGTTAAGTGCCATGGAGTCAGTTCTGACTTATAGCAATGCTGTACAGGGGTTCCGAGACTTTAATTCTTTAAGGGAGCAGGAATCCTCATCTTTCTCCTGTAGAGAGGCTGGTGGGCTCGAACTATAGATCTTGTGGTTTGCAGTCCAGTGCTTATTGTATGATGCCACTGTGCCCCCAAAGAAACAATTGTAGAACTATTGTTAGATGGTAAAGGAAAAATGGAAAGGTATTGAAATCTCAAAGGGATGTTGGCTTTAATTAGTCTTTGTATGTGTGAGCCACCATTTGTCTGTCAGTTTGTTGTACTGTGGTGGCTTACATGTTGCTGTGATTCTGCAAGCTATACCACCAGTATTTTAAATATCAGCAGGGTCACCCAGGGTGAACAGATTTCAGTTGAGCTTTCAGACAAAGATAGACTAAGAAACATGAGAGATGGACTACTTCTGAATATTTAGTCACTGAAAACCTTATGAATAATAATGGAATACTGTCAGTACTAGAATACTGAATATTGGAACACGATGAAGTGTACCAGAATATTGTCAGATATAATGCCAGTATATGAGCCCCTCAGTTTGGAGAGCACTAAAAAAATGACTGAGGAGGAGTTGCCTCTTCAAAGTAGAGTTGACTTTGGTGACAGGAATGGAATAAGCCTTCTGAACCATCATTTGCTGATGGAGCACACCTCAAAATGAAGAGAAACAGTTGTAAACATCCATTAAACATTGGAACAAGTAGTGTACAAAATATGAATCTACAAAAATTTGAAGTTGTCAATACTGAAATGGAATGTATAAATATGAATATCCCACACATTAGTGAACTGAAATGGACTGGCATTGACCATTTTGATGCTGTTTACTATGCCAGGAATGACAAAGTGAAGAGGAATGGTGTCACATTCACCATCAAAAAGAGTATATCAAGATTTTCCTTGAAGTATAAAGCTGTCTGTGATAGGATAATATCCATATACCTACTAGGAAGACCAGGTAATACCTCTATTATTCAAATGTATGCACCAAGCACTAAAGCCATTGATGATGAAATTGAAGAATTATACAAATTTTTCAGTCTGAAATTGATTTTAAAATGCAATCAAGATGTATTTGGGGGAGATGTATTGATAATTAGGGGCAATTGGAATGCAAAGGTTAGAAACAAAGAGGAAGGATCAGTAGTTGGAAAATATGGGCTTGGTGATAGAAATGATGTCGGAGATCACATGATAGAAATTTTACAAGACCAATGACTTCTTCATTGTAAATTCATGTTTTGAACAACAGAAAAGACAACTGTACACATGAACCTCATCAGATGCTTAATGTTCAACCTTTTCAAGAGGTAACATATGATCAAGAGCCAAGAATACTGAATGAAGAAGTCCAAGGTGCATTAAAGGCATTGGCAAAGAACAAGGCACCAGGATTTGATGGAATACAAATTGAAATATTTCAACAAACTGAGGCAGCACTGGAGGAACTCACTTATCTATGCCAAGAAATTTGGAAGACAGCTACTTGGACAACAGACTGGAAGAGATCCATATTTGTACCCATTCCAAACAGAGGTGACCCAAAGGAATGTGGAAATCATCAGACAACATCATTAATAACCCATGCAAGAAAAATTTTCTAAAGATAATTCAAAAACATTTGCAACCACACATTGACAAAGAACTTCTTGAGGTTCAAGTAGGACATGGAAGGATGCTGATGTCAGATGGATCTTGGCAGAAAGCAGACACTACCAGAAAGATGTTTACCTGTGCTTTATTGGCTACACAAAAGTCTTTTGATTGTGTCGATCATGACAAGCTATGGACAGCAGTGCAGAGAATGAGTATTCCGGAATACTTAATTGTGCTCTTAATAACCGGCAGTAGCTGGAACAGAACAAGGGAACACTGAATGATTTAAAATTAGGAAAAATGTGTGACAGGAGTGTATTCTTTCACCATACTTATTCAATTTGTATGCTCAGCAAATAATCTGAGAAGCTGGATTATATGAACAAAAACATGGAATCAGCATAGAAGGAAGACTCATTAACAACCTGTGATATGCAGGTTATACAATCTTGCTTGCTGAAAGTGAAGAGGATTTAAAATACTTACTGATGAAAATCAAACCACAGCCTTTGGTATTGGCTGAAATTTAATGTAAAGACAACAAAAATCCTCACCACTGGACCAATAAATAGCATCACGATAAATGGAGAAAAGTTTGAAGTTGTCAAAGACTTAATTTTGCTTGGATCCACCATCAACTCTCATGGAAACAGCAGTCAAGAAATCAAACGACGTATTGCATCAGGCAAATCTGCTGCACAAAACCTCTTTAAAGTGTTGAAAGCAAAGATGTCAGCTTGAGGACTAAGGTGCTCCTGACCCAAGTCATGCTATTTTCAATAACTTCATATGCATGCAAAAGTTGGACAGTAATTAAGAAAGACCATAGAAAAATTGATGCATTTGATTTATGGTGCTGGAGAATATTAAAAGTATCATGGACTACCAATGAAGCAATTTGTATTGAAAGAAGTATAGTCAGAATGCTCTTTGGAACCCAGGATGGTGAAACTTCATCTCTCATACTTCAGACATATTGTCAGGAGGGACCAGTCCCTGGAGAAGGATATCATGTTTGGTGAAATAGAGGGTCAGAGATAAAGAGGAAGTCTCCCAACTAGATAGATTGCACAGTGGCAATAGCAGTGGACTCAAATGTAGCAATGACTGTGAGGTTGATATGGACCTGGCAGTATTCCATTCTTTGTGCATAACATTGTTATGAGTCAATATCAACTTGACGGCACCTAACAGCAACATATGTGTGAGAAATTATATAGCATAACAATACTGAGCATTCAGGATACCAGGGCTCCAATGTTGGTTTAATCTTTCTACCTCCCGATTCCTGCTTTCCTATCTGTGAAATTAAAGAGTAGACCATATGATCTCCAGATTCTTTTTATCTCTGAGAAGTTTCACCTTAAATAAAGATGAGACTAAATAGGAGGATCCTAACCTATTCATTAAGTGCTTATTTTATCCTGTTCTATTGTTCTTTCTTTTTTAACCTTTTGTTTCTCTTCTTCTATTTTTCTGTCTTTTGTTTTTCATAGTTAATAAAGTATAAGTAAACATCTTTCAGGCATTCTCTGTTTTCATTTTAGATACATTTGATGTCAGCAATGATATCCCTCAATCCACATCCTCTTCAGAATTAGACTTGAAACTTTGGCATTATTTAAAAATAACTGTTGCAGTTATTTTTAAAATTATCTTCAGTAATTTGTTTTGCATGTTATACTGGTGATATTGTTCAATGATTTTTGCATTCAGTTGGCTTACCTCTCTTTGGAATGGGCAAAAATATGGATCTCTTCCACTTTCCTGACATAGATGAATGAGCATCTCCAATGTTGCTTAGATTATTGAGAGATTTCAATTTGTTTTCTGTCAATTCCTAGAGCCTTGTTTTTTGTT
>NW_006408579.1:9569383-9581114 GCF_000296735.1 Chrysochloris asiatica
TTTTCATTGCAATGATTACAAACAAGATAGATCTTTAAATGTTCTTTATGACAATGAATGTGACTACATTCCTCTTGAATTTGTTGTTCCTCACATAGTTGTTGATGCTGGTGTTGTTGCTAAGTGCCATCAGGTTGGTACCAATCTTATTCTCTGTCCAACTTTCACAATCATATGAGGTTACTGTAAATGCCATGGCTAGGGTAAGGCACACTTTAGTCCTCAAACTGATATCCTTGCTCTTGAACACTTTAAAGAGATTTTGTGCAGTAGATATGCCTAATGCAATATGTTGTTTAATTTCTTGACTCCTGCTTCCATGAGAGTTAAGAATTGATTTGAGCAAAATGAACTCTTTGACATCTTTAATCTTTTCTCTATTTATATGAATGTTGTTCATTGGTACCAAGGTGAAGATTTTTGTTTTCTTTACATTGAAATGCAACCCATAATGAAGGTTAATGTCTTTGATCTTCATCATACTTACTTACTTGACATAGTAGATCGTATTATTGTTGGATTCAAAATTGCCATTACCCATCCATTTCAGGTTATTAATGCCTAGGATATCGATCTTTACGTGTTCCATTTCATTTTTGACTATTTACAATATTCCTAGATACATACTTCATACATTCCATGTTTTGATCACTAATGGGTGTTTTCAGCTCTTTCTTCTTATTTTGAGTTGTGTGCCATCAGCCAACGAAGGTCCTGAATACTTCCTCCATTTATTTCATATAGTCATCTGTATTTTGAGGTGGCAGCTTTTCCTCAATCATATTTTGAGTGTTTTCCAACTTAAGGGGCTCATCTTCTGGAGCTATATCTGAAAATGCACATCTATTATTTATATATATATTTTTCCTTCTGACACTATACTGACAATGTTGCACTTCTATTTATAAGATTTACAATGACTAACGATTCAGAAGTGGTTGTCCTCTCCTTCCTACTCTGTCTTAGTCTGGAAACTCAGCTGAAATCTGTTCACCATGGGTGATCCTGCTGGTATTTAAAATACTGGTTGCATAGGTTACAGCATCACAGCAACACACAAACCAGCACAACACAACAAACTGACAGATGAGTGGTAGCTATTGTGTGTATACCGTAATTTGTTTATCCATTCATCTACTGATGGAGACTTAGGTTGTTTCCAACTTTTTGCTATTGTGAATAATGCTGTAGTGAACATAGGTGTGTGTATTTTTATAACTGTCACAGCTATTAAATATTTAGAGTACAAAGGAGCTTCCAAAAATTCATGTAAAATGGATATTTTCCATGAACTTTTGAAATACCCTTGTATATGCATAGGACTAGGATTGCTGGTTTGTGGGTAATTTTATTTCTAGATTTTCGAGGAAGTGCCATTCCTTTTTCTAGGGGCTGAATAATTTATAATCCCACCAATATTGGAGCAAGGTTTCAATTCTCCTGAGACCTTGTTATCTATTATTGTTTTTTGTTTTGTTTGATCAGTGTTATTTTTGAAGGGGTAAGAGGAGTGCTATTTCACTGTAGCTTTGAACAATGCTCTGGGAGTTGATGAAATCCAAATTAAAATCTTTCAGGAAACTCAAGCATCACTGGAGGCACTCATCACCTGATTGGAAGAGATCCAAATTTGTGCCAATTCCAAAGATAGGTGACCCAATGGACTGTGGAAATAATCAGATGATACCATTATATTCACATGCAAGTAAAATTTTTCTAAAGATAATTCAAAAATAGCTACAACACTGCATTGATAAGGATCTGCCTGAGGTTCAATTCAGATTAGGACAAGGATGTGAATTAAGGGATATCATTGCTGATGTTAGCTGGATCTTGACTGAAAGCAGAGAATACCAGAAAGATGTCTACTTGTGCTTTATTGACTATGTAAAGGCTTCCAACTGTGCGGATCATAGCAAGATATAGGCAACACTTAGGAGAATAAGTATTCTGGAACATTTAATTGTGCTCATAAGAATCCAGTACATAGACGAAGAGGCAGTCATTCAAACAGAACAAGGGGATATTGTAAGGTTTAAAATCAGGAAAGATGTGCACCAGGGTTGTATCCTTTTGCCATATTTATTCAATCTGTATGCTGAGCAAATAATCTAAGAAGCTGGGTTCTATGAATAGCATTGACATCAGGATGAAGAAGACTATTCAACAACCTGTGATATGCAGATGATATAAACCTTTTTTCTGAAAGCGAAGAGGACTTAAAATACTTAATGATGAAGATCAAAGACTGGAGCCTTCAATATGAGTTGCACCTCAACGTAAAGGAAACAAAGATCAGAGCAATAAATAATATCATGTTATATGGAAAAAAGATTGAAGTTGTCGAAGACTTCATTTTGCTTGGATCCGCCATCAACACTCATGGAAGCAGCACTCAAAAAATCAAATGACATATTGCCTTGGGCAAACTTGCTGCTCAAGACATTTTTAAAACATTGAAGAGCAAATATGTCAATTTGAAGAATAAAGTGCACCTGACGCAAGCAATGGCATTATCAATATCCTCGTATCCACTTGAAAGTTAAATAATAAGAAAGAACATAGAAGAATTGAACCATCTGAGTTATGGAGATGGAGAATATTAACGGAATCATGAACTGACAGAAGAATAAACAAATCTGTGTTGGAACAAGTACAACCAGAATGCTCTTTGTAGCCAAGATGACTTGAACTTGTCTAAGATACTTCGGACATATTATCAGGAGGGACCAGTCCCTGGAGAATGGCAGCATGCTTGATAAACAGGAGGGACTGCAAAACAGAGGAAGGCCCTCAAGGAGATGGATTGGCACAATGGCAGCAACAATGGACTCAAATGTAGCAGCAACCATGAGGAAGGTGCAGGACTCAGCAACATTTCATTCTGTTGTATGTAGGGTCACTATGAGTCAGAACAGGCTGTACAGCACATAAAAACAACAATGGCTAATAGGTACGTTCAGTGATTCTGTAAGTTAAAAACAGGGCTGTGAGCCACAAAGTTAGTGGATTAATCCAACCAGCCACTCCACAGAAGAAAGATGAGGTTTTTTGCTCCAGCAAAGATTTTTCTTTAAAGCCTTGTAAACCCTATAGAAAGGAGCTCTGGTAGCGTAGTGGTTATGAATTGGGTTGCTAATCTCATGATCAGCAATTTGAAACTACCAGCTAGTCCGTAGAACAAAGATGAGGCTTTCTGCTCCTGTAAAGATTTATAGCCTCAGAAACCATGTACAGGGTCGCTACGAGTCAGAACTGACTCCATGGCACATGACAACAAAAACAACAACAAAACCTATAGAAGGTTACCATGAGTTAGAACCAACTCAGCACTTAACAACAATGGCTAGTGATCATAAGCAACTTTTCTCATGTTTATTAGTCACTAGGGTTTCCTTTTTATTGAAGTGTCTGTATATGTCTTTTGGCCATTTTCTGACTGGTTTTCTTATTATTATTGAGTTGTTAAAGTTTTCTATGTATTTTAGAGATTATATTCTTATTAGATAAGTTGTTTCCAAAGGTTTTTATCCAAGTCTGTAGAATCTCTTTTTAAAAAGTTTTTTGATGAGCCTAGGTATTCAATTTTTAAGAACATAGTGCCTTCTTTTTGCTTCTTGTTTCTAAGAAACACTTGTTCTTCTTAATTCCTTCACCTCCTGATATGCTCCATTCAAAGACTTAAAGCAAGAATTAGTCTCTGGCTTCTATTTTGAATTGAATTGTGTCCCACATAAAAGATTCATTCGAGTCCTGACTTCTATTACTTGTGAATGTGACCTTATGCGGAAATAGGGTCTTTGAAGATGTTATCAGTTAAAATAAAGTCACATTGGATAGAGTGTGTCTTAATCCAATATGAGTGGCATCCTTATAAAACAGAAGAGACACAGACATAGAGGCATGTGGAAGAAGAAGTTATGTGAATGTGGAGGCAGAAATTGTGCTAATATGTGTATAAAAGCCAAATAACACCAGTGATAACTGACCCGTATCAGAAGTTGAAAGGCATGAAACTCCCCTCAGTTCTACCTCATCCATCCAAATACAGTCAAATGCACTTATAGGTTATCTTTTCATAGTGGTATGAATATGGATGGCATTCCTTAGAAGGAATCAACACAGCCAATACCCTGAATCACAATCCCCAGAACTGTGAGTCAATACATTTCTGTTCTTAGAAGTCACCCAGCTTCTGGTACTTTCTATGTCAGCCCTAAGAAACTAATGCAGTTTCCATATCCCATAAATTATCCTAAAATTTTCTTAAATTTTGAATGAAAACTGAAAGGCCCATGAATGAACTGAAAGGCCCATAAATTCAGACCATAAGTGACAGGCATTTAAAAACTGTCTTCAGTATTGAGACCTAGTTACTCCACAATTCATTCATAGATAACATGCCTCTGAAAAGGCACTCTAAGTGCACACATACCTCTTTTATTTCAGTCCTATCTCAAACTGTATAGGTTTCCCAACTTCCTTCCTACTCATACAATTCGTACTTGGCCTGCGCTTGTTGTTGTTGTTGTTGTTAAGTGCTGTCGAGTCGGTTCTGACCCATAGCAACCCTGAATAGGGTTTCCGAGGCTGTAAATCTTTATGGGAGCAGAAAGCCTCATCTTTCTCCTGTAGAGCAGCTGGTAGTTTCAAACTGCTGACCTTATGGTTTGCAGCCTTATTCGTAACCACTACGCTACCAGAGCTCCTTATACACTATTAAAAGCATTCTTACTGGTTTTTTTTTTCTCTATGTAGATATTAAAATGAAAATATTTAACCCTGAAACTTTAATAAAAATATCATGGTTTAGAAAGTGGCAAAAAAAAAAAAAAGGGAATGTGGGCCTGGTGAGAACTAACAAGTCATCAGAGAAAATAATATAGGAACATTAGTTCAGTAGACTGTTTGTTAATTTTGCAGAATTGGCACTTTACATCAAAAAGACAATTTGTTAGATTTGTTTTTCTATTTTATTCCTACAGAATTTTTCTCTTTACTAAGGCTAGACCTCAGAGCCATCTAAAATAAACTGTTCTTTTAAAAATCATTATTTATACCTTCCTTGGAGTTCTTGTAGTATTTATAATGTGCTGTCCAGCATGAATGGTCAATTGTGAACATATCTGTCTACCCAATGAGACTGTAGCCACCTTGAGTGCAAAGTCAATCTTTCTATTTTTGCACACACTTTATTTATGAAAGACCTGGGAATGTATTTATTAAATTGAATTGATTTCATGTAGTAAGACTGGAAAATGCTCTGATGGTTTATAATGTCTTTTTTTCAAAGACTTCCTTTTGTGGTGCAAGTTTCAAGTGATTCACAGTTTTCTAGGGCAGTAAGTAATGTTCAAGTGATTATAGGAAGCTGAGATTCCACCAGAGCCCTGGGAGTTGCAGTCCATAATCAGCAGAGCCACCTGTTTAATATTTTAAAGAAATAGGATGTTCCTTTCATGGAGGTTTCTGCCATCAATCCCCTATGAGGATTCAGTCATTCAGCCACATTTAGCAATCACTAGGTCAGACCTTCATTTGAGCTGACAATATCTGGATCTTGGTGTAATTCAGTTTCAGAATATTTTCTGCCCAACTGATGCCTCCTTCTCCTTCCCCAACCTCCTACTGCAGATTCAGCCAACAAATGACAGGTAATTCTGAACTAAAGCTTTTCATGGCCCCTCCTACAGCTGCAAGGGATGTTTAAGGCTTGAGACTACGTGAAGTGCAAACTTTGCAGCTTCTTGGAAATCAATCGAAGCAGCATTATCTGCTGAGAGTCAGCCACAGGAAAAGGGTCCTCAGCTGCTTGAGGAATTCTGTTCCTAACACTCTGAAATCAGAAATGAGACTTTAGAAAATCATCTCTCATGCATGAAGTAAACACTCCTGTTCTCCTTGCTGCCTTCTCTTTGATTCCACCTTCCAGAGTGCAGTGATTGAGCAATCCAAAGTGATGTTTATATTCCCTCTTCTGAGTCCTTGAACACCAGTGGACTCCCCACCACCATACTTACCACTTCTGTTTTCTCGTTTTTACTTCTCCTTCCCCCACGTTCAGGTTTTCCTCTGCTCAAGCTACCTTCCATGTTAAATAGAGTCTCCATGGAAACCAGGAGTCACTGTGGACTCCTGTAGTCTTGGAGTGGGAGCTTGACTCCAGGCCTAGGCATGGTAGGGTATATGGGAACCACAAGAAGACTATCTCCTTCCTAATGTGAACCTTGTGAGAAGTATAGTACATTTAAGAAAAGCAGGTATAAAGTGATATCGAAACAGAAGATACTCAAGGGTGAGATACCTCTAAATTTGGTTTCAGGTCAGGAGCAATAAGAGGAGAACTAGTCCAAGATCTCTCAGAGCCCTCCCACCCTCAATTTCTCACCTACTAAAATGGAGTCTAGGGTGGTGTTGCAGAATAAGCAACACTTTGCTAACTGGAAGGTAGGTAGTTCAAATCTACCAACTGTTCCTCAGAAACCCTATAGAGGGTTGTTATAAGTTGTTAGAGACTAGATGGAGTTCAGACTAATTTGGAATTATTTGGGGACCCAGTTTCTGTGTTTAGTTATAATGAAGTAGCTATTGCATTCTTTTGTGTTAGGTACTGGTCACTTTGGTTCGGACTAATCAGAACATCATGTATAACAAAATTGAACACTGCCCATTCCTCACCATCTTCACAATAACTCTATTTGAGCCCATAGTTGTACCCATGCTGTCAGTCCATGTTGTTGAGGGTCTTCCTCTTTTTCGCTGACGCTTTACCAAACATGATGACCATTTCCAGGAACTGGTCTTTCTTGATAACATGTCCAAATTACGTGAGATTAAATTTCACCATCCTCACTTCAAGCAAGTATTCTGGCTATACTTCTTCCAAGACAGATTTGTCTGTTCTAATTTGCCAATACCATAATTCAAATGCTTTGATTCTTCTACCATCTCCTTATTCATTCTACAGCGTTCACATGCATGCACCATAGCTTGAACCAGACATAACTTGATCTTCAAAGACATCTTTGTTCTTTAATACTTTAACGAAATCTTATGCAGGAGATTTGCCCAATGCAATATGTTGTTCAATTTCTTGAGTGCTACTTTCATGAGCATTGATTGTGGATCCAGGCAAAATGAAGTCTGTGACACCTTCAATATTTTCTCCACTTGTTATCATGCTAGTTATTGGTCCAATTGTGAAGATTTTAATTTTCTTTACATTGAGGTTCAATCCTATGGAAAGTTGTAGTCTTTGATCTTCATCAGTAAGTATTTCTTGTCCTCTTCACTTCCAGAAAGCAAAGTTGTGCCATCTACATATTGAAGGGTGTTAATTAGTCTTCTTCCAATTTTGTTGTCAAATTCTTCTTCACATAGTACAGCTTCTTGGATTATTTGCTTGGTATACAGATTGAATAAGTATAGTGAAAGGATGCAAAATATTCTTAAATGAAAACAATGAACATAGGTTAAAGAACCAATGCCATTGCAATCTCCACATGAGCCTAGACATTCTACATATATTACTTCATTTTATTCTCTTACAGGTGGCATTACGTCCCCATTTTACAATTAAGGTAATTAATTTGTTAAATTACTCTTCCTAGGTGAGAATTTGAACCCAGATCTCAAGTTCAGGTTCTTTCCCAGTGACAGCCTTTGCTTCCTGGCCTTACACTTGTATTTTGTTTTTGTCTTTTATCTTTATTGGAAGGAAACAGCCATCATGACAACTTTTCACAAACAGACTGGAATGAACATCCAAGAAAACTAGGCTGAGATCTGGCAGGTCTGCTAGTGACTGAATTGAGAACAGCTGTAATGGTGTCACCTCTTTCTGACAGGAGCAAGAGACTATTTGATGGTGTGCATCCTTGACTCCGTCCTTTAGGATTGTTTTCAGTTGGAATCAACTTAAATGCACACAACAACAACTATAGGGAAAACTCGTGGAAAGGTGCATACAGAGGATCATATATAGTCCAGAGCCTTGCACCTGATATAAAATCTTGGAGAAAACTGATTTTACCCAGAAAACTCAAGGCATCCAGAGTAGTTATATTCTGCTGCCATCTTTCTTTCTCATCTCTTGTTTGAGATACTGCATCTTCATTTTCCTTTAGTTCTATTACTTACCATATTTAAGATCCTTGTATTATTTTCCTGTTGCTTCTGTAACAAATCACCACAAACTTAGCTAAAAACAACACAGACTTATTATCTGTCTTACACTCGTAGAAGTCAGAAGTCTCATTAAACTAAAATCAAGTACTATAGTCCTTCTGGAGGCTCTAGGGGGCAAGTCTATTTCTTGTCATTTCCAGTTTCTAGAGAGTGTCTTAGCTTAGAATACAGACTGAATGGAGTCCTGCAGTGGCACTTGTAGGATAAGCACTGGACTGCTAATCTCAATTTCAAACTTACTTGACACACCTCAAAAGCCCTATACAGGATTGCTATGAGTTGAAATCAACTTGAAGGTACTTAAAAACAATAACAACCATTGGCAGAATAATGCCCTAATGCTTTAGGTGATAAAGGCCCATTTGATTTGGCCCCTAACTTTCTTTTTTCCTTCTTTTTCATTAGTGTCCCCATTCTTTCATCTGTATTCTAAATTATATGCATTATTTATGCTAAATAGTTTCATACTTCATTAGATTGTGTAATTCCTGCTGTTTGACACACTCTCCTCAACATTTTACAACTAAAAAATCATCA
The DNA here is from genome assembly GCF_000296735.1 of Chrysochloris asiatica. Taxonomy (NCBI): domain Eukaryota; kingdom Metazoa; phylum Chordata; class Mammalia; order Afrosoricida; family Chrysochloridae; genus Chrysochloris; species Chrysochloris asiatica. The sequence continues at coordinate 9,578,108 of NW_006408579.1, forward strand.
AATCCATTAAAACTGATCTAAGCACCGTATCTGTGCTCATGACTAATTTCTACTGATCCTCTACATAGGCTTGCTATGAGTCAGAATTAACTCGATGTTATTGGCTTTGGTTTGTTTGCAAATAATATTTTATTATGTTTTCAGTGAAGGTTTACACAACATTTTACTCTGCCATTAAACAATTTCTCCACAAGATAATCAGTGACATTTATCACATTCTTCACAATGCATGAACATTTTCATTATTTCTGTTCTGGTGCCTTGCTTTCCATTAATCTAGTTTCCCTGCCCTCTTACACTTTAACATAATTGTTGACTGTTTGCAGTCCCTTGTTTACATACACCATGCTTCTTGCCTAATGGTGTCTGTTATAACATCTACTACAAACTTTTGAAACTGTAACTGCATGTTTCCCCATTGAAAATGCACTAAACTGTTGATTATTATCTTTATATCTCTGTCAGGTTGCAGCTTCACTGTCATGAAGTCAATTGTAACTTATAGCAACTCTATAGAATAGAGTATGACTGCTCCTTAGTATTTACAGGAGAAGACAGCTTCATCTTTCTCTCATGAAGTCAATTGTTAACCCACTCTGCGGCTTGCACAGTAGATGTTTTATGAATAAGTGACTCAAATTATCAACAAGCTGATCAAACAGTTATCAATATGATAGGTTATAGGTCTCAAATTGAGGCAGCATAAAGGTAGGAATGCCAGGACACACTCAGACCACCCAACACTCCAGTAGAAACTTAAACTGGAAGAAGTCCTCAAGTCAATAATTTTAAGGGTCTCTTTATAACCATATAAATACCACTGTGTAATGATGCTGAAGGAAATTAAAACAATTCCACAAGAGCTAAATTACACCCTTTTTTTTTTTTTTTTTTAATCTCCCACCTGAATTTAGAGACCAGCTCAAGAACCGATTTGATGCATTGCACACTAATAACCAAAGACAGAGTTGGAGGATGTCATCAAAAACATCCGAGAAGCTGGATTACATAAAGAGGCACATAACATCAGGATTGGAAGAAGACTCATTAATTACTTGTGATATGCAGATGATACAACCTTGCTTTCTGGAAGCCAAGAGGACTTAAAATACTTACTGCTAAAGATCAGAGACCACAGCCTTCAATATGTGTTGCCCTCAATGTAAAGAAAACAAAAATCCTCACCTGGGACAATAAATAACATCAAGATAAATGGAGAAAAGATTGAATTTGTCAAATAATTCACTTTTCTTGGATCCACTATCAACACTCAAGAAAACAGCAGTCAAGAAATGTAATGATGTATTGCACAAGGCAAATCTGTTATATAAAATCTCTTTAAACTGTTCAAGAGTAAAGATGTCCGTTTGAGGATTAAGGTATGCCTGATCCAAGCCATGCTGTTTTCAATAGCCTTTATATGCATGGACAATGAATAAGGTAGGCTATAGAAGAATTGATACCTTTGTTATGGTGTTGGAGAAGAATATTGAAAGTACCACAGACTATCAGAAGAAACCAATTTGTATTGGAAGACACACAGCCAGAATGCCTCTCAGAAGTCAGGATAGCAATATTTTGTCTCTCATACTTTGGGCATATTATCAGGAGGAACCAGTTCCTGGAGAAGGATATCATGCTTGGTTAAAATGGAGGGTCAGTGAAAAAGAGGAAGACCCCAATGAGAATGTTTGGCACAGTGTCAGCAGCAATGGGCTCAAGCATAACAGTGATTGTGAGGCTGGCCCAGGATGGTACAATGTTCTGTTGTTCATAGGGTTGATATGAGTTGGAATCTATTTGATGGCACTTACAAACAACAGCAACATCAAGAACAACATATATGAAGAAGACAAAATACAATTAAAAAAATAGGAGAAAGATAAAATACCAAAATAGGTGTCAGAAGAGACTCTGAAGCTTCCTCTTGAATAGTTAAAGTGAATGAAAGAAAAGTTGATGTAAAAGAGTTGAGCCAAAAATTTCAAAGAACAGCTCCAGAAGTATTATAATGAAATGTACAAAGACCTGGATTTAGAAAGCCAAAAAGGAATAGCATACTCAGCATTTCTTAAGCTAAAAGAACTGAATAAAAAATTGAAGCCTCAGGTTACAGTACTGAAGGATTCTATAGGCAAAATATTTAATGATTCTGGAAGCATTAAAAGAAGACAGAAGGAATGTGTAGACTCAATGTACCAAAAAAATTGGTTGACATTCAACTATTTTAGGAGGTACCATGTGACCAAGAATTGAAAGTAGTAAAGAAAAAAGTCCAGGCTGCACTGGAGGCTTTACTGAGAAACAAAGTTCTGGGAATTGACAGAACACAATTTGAAATATTTCAATAAACTGATGTAAAGCTGGAAGTATTCACTAGTCTATGCCAAGAAATATGGAAGACAGTTACCTGGTCAACTGATTGGAAGAGATCCATATTTCTGCCCATTCCAAAGAAAGGCAACACTATTTAATGTGAAAATCAATGAACAATATCATTAATATCACGTTGTAGTTAGGCTCTGTGTTTACTTGACTAGGCCAGGATTCCCATGGTTTAGCAGTTAAGTTGTGCTTATTCCCATGGTGATGTAACCTAATACAGGCATAATTAACTCTATGATGAGTAGCCAATCAACTGAAGAGATACTTCCTTGGAGGTGTGGCCTGATCCCAATATAATGGATACATATGAAAAGCTCACTAGCTCTTTCTTCCTCTTCTGCTGGGGACCTGGGACTCTGCAATTGTAAGCCATTTCCTTGATAATAAACTTCTCTTTATGTATATGTATATGTTGTTGTTAGGGCCCATTGAGTCAGTACCAACCCATAGCGACCTTATGCTTAGCAGAATGAAACACTGCCTGATCCTGGGCCAACCTCACTACTGTTGCCACGCTTGAGTCCATCGATGGTGCCACTTGGCCAATCCATCTCATTGGGGGTCTTCCTCTTTTTCTCTGACCCTCCACCTCACCAAACATGATATCCTTCTCCAGCGACTG
>NW_006408579.1:9584989-9585564 GCF_000296735.1 Chrysochloris asiatica
CTCCATTTAGTGCAGTCTATTTTATCCTGTAATCTAACTGACCTTCTCACCATCTGGATCTCTATGTGTTTACCTTCTTTCACATTGTAATTGTTTTGATCATAGACTATCCTCCCAGATTTTCTGAGTTTGTTCTTATACTTTTGTTCTGTTCTCGACTCTTCCATCTGTCAATTTAGTTCTGAGAGATGCTGCCACATATGTCAATCTCTGATTGTTGTCTGTTCTTATTGGTTCTTAGTCCACAGAACTCCCTTTAGAATGTTTTGTAGCGCAAGGTTGGCTTTGGAAAAATCCTTTAGCTTCTGTTTATCCTGGAATGTTTTAATTACACTGTCGTATTTGATCGATAACTTTGCTGGATAAAGGATTCTTGGTTGGAAGTTTTTTTTTCTTTCAGGGTCTTATATATGTCTCCCTGTTGCCTTTCTTGCCAGCATGGTTTCTGCTGAGAGATCTGAGCTTAATCTGACTTGCTTGCCTTTGTATGTAACACTTTTCTTTTCCCTAGCTGCTTTCAGGATTCTCTACTTATCTTTGAATATTGAGTGCTTGATTATGCTATGTCTTGGTGA
>NW_006408579.1:9586734-9592618 GCF_000296735.1 Chrysochloris asiatica
GGACTTAATTTTCAGGCTGTTTTGTTTTTAAACTCTGTCTCCCTCTTCATACCCCTTGTTCTGGCCTTTTCCCTATTAATGAACAGTTCAAGGCTGGCTGTTGAACTGCCTGTCTCTTAAAATGCTGAGAGTATCGGTGCACATGTGTGGCAGAACAACCCACCAGTGGTGAGAGTTGGGGTATCCACTTGCTTAGGCACCTCCTCTAGTCACCAGAATGGAGGTGCGCAAACAGTGGGGAGCCAATGAACAGATACAAAACAAAAAAACAAAAAAAAAAACACAACTCAGAACAAAGCAAAACCAAAAAAGGATTTTGTCCACGTTTGCTTCAAGTCAGCGTTATTCTGTTGTGTGTCTACTTGCTTCCCTGCTTGGTCTTACCATTTAGTCTCACCCAAGATGTGGTTCCTGGCTGTTGAGCCCAGCAGACTCGAAAGTATGAGATTTCTTAGTTTCACTACAAGTTCCTCTAGCTATAAGCCTTAACATTTTTCAAATGTTCCTAAATATGTGGTTCAGAGTTTTGGAGCTCTGCCCTGAACCCACTTTGTCTGGTATTCTGTGGTATTGGAGATATTCACTGCACCTCTACCCATCCGCCATCAAGCCATATATTCTTATTAAAAACAACGATCCCTTCTGGGAGAAGATAAGTAGATTTGGGTTGCTGTTTTGGGAGCTAAGGTCAATGTTGATTCTCCTCCATTTTATAAAAAACATCATTAGTAGCCACAAGTATACATGGGTTGATAATTCTGTAGTATGTTATGAACAACGCTTCTCTCAATTTCAATCAATTCAATCATTTATTAAGCATTTTTGTTTGAGCATTAAACTGTGCTAAATGTCTGGGAATACAGTGATAATTGCTATGTATGTATTGTGGTTTTATTATTTTTTAAAAAGATGGTGTACTGCATATGATATGTATAAGCATTGATACTTACAGATACTAATTTATGATGGGAAAGTAGATTATAGGAGGTGGTATATATACAAATCTGTGAAAGATCTGAGATTTATGTATGTTAATATGCCATACTATCATTGTTTCATGGCTGCTGGCAGAAGACAGGAGAGTCTTGGGTCAGAGACAAAGGACTTTATTACTTACAACCCAGCGGGTAGCATGAGATTCATGTTCATTCTAGTTCTCTTTTCTTCTAAGACCCACAGGTGTGGCACAGATAGACATAGAGGAATGCTGTGGAGTGGACACCAGGCTTTCACCATAGATAAAGGACCTAGATCCCAATATTTTATAAAACACATGCAACATTTGTCATGTTTTATAAATGTTTTTAAAATGTCTAGTGAAAGACATTTTTTAATCATACTAGATAGAAAACAGACCTTGCCTCTGCTCTTGAGGATGACAATATCTCTATCTACTAAGGTTGTTTTTTATTTAAATGTCTTTGAAAAGCTGTCAATACCACATGGTCCAAAAATATTCAGGGACATGAGGGTTATGGAGAACTGTCTCCCATTAGTATAATGGTACATATTATTGGTAAAATGGTGTGGTAGTTAAGGTTTTATATCAACTTGTTTGGGCCAGGATTCTCAGTGATTTGGCTATTGGTCTGGAATTATCCCCAAGATGAGATCTACTATAATGCAGCCAACTCTATGATGAAGTCTGCTATGAGCAGTCAGTCAATTGAAAGGAAGTTTCCTTGGAGGTATGGCCTGCTTTCAATGTATTAGACATTTAAGCAAAACCTGCTTGCTCTCTGCAAGGTTTGAATCTTGCATCTGGCTTATCCTCTGACCTCTGGTTCTTTGGACTTGATCCAGTGACCTGCTCTTTTACCTACCTACCTGCTGAATCTGCCAGCTTGCCTGTAATCTGACCTGTCGATGAGACTCTCCCAACTCTGCAACGGTGTGAGCTATTTCCTTGATACAAACTTTTCTTTATATATGCATATATAAGTTTTACTTCTCTAGAAAACCCAGGTTAAGACACTTGGATATATAAAGAGGAGAACGACGTCAAAATATTTTTTAAATAAGCAAATTGAGAAAACTAGATATGAAGAAACAAAGCTAACACATCCAGGATCAATTCTAGGTCTAATTAAACAAAAGCAAGAGCTAGAGAAAAGTAGAGATGTTGACCTATGCTTGAATCATGGATAGAGAATAACTTAAAGGATTTGAGTGAGAAATGAACAATCTCAGAAATTTCCTGGGGAACACAGAGGTCATCTACAAAAGATCTTCAAGTTGCAATGCTGGCTTGAAAGGACTGTGCTCCTTCCAAAATTATGTTGCTAAGCTAAAAGTGTTATTTTATTGTTCTTGTTAAGTGTCATCGAGTTGGTTCTGACTCATAGCAACCTTGTATAGTGCAACTGATGGGACTGAATCACCAACCTTGCAGTTAGTAGTTCAGTGTTTATCCTACAGTGTCACACCAGGACTCCAAAAATTACCTGGGGATAAATTAGGATAAAAAAAGAAAGCTAAGTTTATCTATTTGATTATTACAAAGATAAACACAGCTACTACACTTTAGAAATAACTTCATCACAAAAGAACAAGTAGTACATGATCCCACTCACGAAATATCTAGAATAGGCAAATCTTTAGAGATTAAAATTCATTTAGTGGTTACCAGGGGTGGGTGTGAGAGAAGAGAAAAGGAGGACTCGCTGCTTAGAGAATACGGAATTAAGAAGTGCTTAATGGTGACTCTGGAGTCTTGGTGTGGTGCTATGGGTTAATGCCCCAGACTGCAAAGCCATTTGAACTGCAAGGTTGGTGGTTCAAGCTCACCAGCTGCTCCTGGGAAGTCCTGTAGAGTGTGGCTATGGGTTGGAATTGACTCCACAGCACTTAACAACAACAACAGTGGTGACTCTGGGGTCCTGGTGTGGCATTGTGTGTTAATGTGCTGGACTGCACGGTTGGTTTAAGCCATGAGGTCAGTAGTTCAAGCTCACCAGCCGCTCTTCAGAAATGCTATATAGTGTCTCTATTAATAGGAGCCTCCTTAATGGTACTTAAACAACAACAATGGTGGTTCTGTGGATTCCTGGTGTGGCACTGTAGGATAAGCACTGGATTATTAACAACAAGATTGGAGGTTCAAACCCACAATAGGATAGCTATGAGTCAAAATGGACTCAATGGCACTTAACAGCAGCAATGGTGGTTGTGTCGGATAAGCACTGGACTGTTAACCACAAAATTGACAGTTCAAATCCACCAGTTACTCCTTAGAATTCCTATAGAAAGTTGATATGAGTCAGAGCCAACTCAATGGCTTACTAAAACAACAATGGTGATGGTTAAACAACATGATAAATATAATTAATGTCAATGAAAATAGCAAATTTTTTGTGTCTCATACATTTGCCACATTAAATAATGCTACCAATAACAACATAAAATATAAAACAAAACAAAAAAAAAAAAAACTACAAACTTTATTTGTAGTTTGTTGACTTAATAAATGTAGATGACAGAGTGCCACTATACTACTTTTTGTAGGTCTCAAGTTGGGTTACCCAGTTTGAGATTCTGGGTACTTTTCCCTCTATATCATCACAACCTTTGTGTTTCAGGAGATACTGAGCACTGTAGGTTGTTTAAAAGTGTTGATCCATGGAAGAATGTCCTGGTGAATTGCTTCCATGAAGATCACAGACAGGAAAACCCTAAGACACAGTTATATTCTGAAATCCATTGGAATGTCATGAGTCAGGAGCCAACTTGATGGCAGGTAACATCATCAATAACAAGAATTTCTGTATTGGGGTAATTATTTTCTATGCTAAAAAATCAACTATCCAATAAAGTTTGATCCAAAAAAAGTTTAGTTCTCATTGACAAAATCCATTCCGAAGGTTCTCAATAAGAGAGATATCAGTTAGCTTTGCTGCATTCACAAACAATCTTAGTGGTTTGCAATTGGTTGGTTGGTTGTGTACAATGAAGTCAGTTCCAAGTCAAAGAATTCCAGTATAGGATTTGCCAGACTGTAAATATTTATGGGAGCAGAAAGCCTCATCTTTTTCCTGTTGAGCAACTGGTAGATTTGAGTTTCTGACCTTGCAGTTTGCGGTCCAACTCATGGGACTCCTTAGTGACTTACAGTAAAAGGCAGTTATTTCTTGCCCACATGAGCTATCAGTGACTATAGATTGGCTACAGCTGCTGTGTGGCAGCTTGATTCCACTCACTTCTGTTCCATGTGTCTTTTTATTCCTGCATGCAGGCTAAAGAAGTAACCTCTGTGTGAAATGTCCTATTTTCATGGCAGGGGGCAGAAGCAAAAGAATGGGCAGAATATCACAATGCCACTTCAAGCTTCCAAGGATGGTAAAATATTATACATGCATAATTCCACTGCCTATAAAGCACATGCAGTCCTGTAGCAATGTAGGATAAGCTAGGTTAAGCACTGGACCACAAGGTTGCTTTGAACCATAGGTTGGTGGTTCAAACTCATCAGTCATTCCTTGGAAACCCTATACATGGTCACTATTATGAGATGGAACTGACTCAACAGCACTTAACAACAACAGTATAAAGCACATAACACACTCTAACAAATATTGAATATGTGAGATCTCGAGAGTCATTTTTTTGTGTTTTATTCTTAAACTGTGACGATGGTTTCTTCCTTCAATCTTGGGGTAGGAACACTATCTAGAGTCTTTCTAAATAGAGATAAAATCAACAAGCAGGAAACCTGCTAGAAAACTATATATATATGTATATGAGGTGTGCACATGAGGGAAAGGAAGTACTATCTAAAAGTAAGTTTAAAAAGAAAGAGAGAGAGAGAGAGAGACATCAGGGAAGTAAAGAGGTACAAATCAAGGACATGGTTTGACAATTTCAAGCCATAATCATGGTGTACTGTAGGCTGGGCCATTCAGGTACTCAAGGGAATCTCCCTGAACATCATCTAGGAAAGAGGCACCTGTCCCTAACGGTCGTTTTTTTTTTTTCCTTTGTTTTTTCTCTAAGAGTTCACTGGCTGCTCCAGGAAAGGATGAGTAGACAGAGTCAGTCCTTTTCCTTCTATTTCAGTTACTCAACAGGAATCCAATAATTGGCTATCTTCCTGAAGTCTAATGTTCTGGCTATGTCTACTACATGGGCATGTATGCCTGTCTCCTTTGCTCTATAATCATGGATAGTTCTGTCTTTAAGAAGGAACTTTTATCTTCCCACTTATAACACATCAGCGTGTGATATGAGAAGTACAAAAGTTAGGAAACATAGAGTCAAGGGATCATCTTTGTTGAAGAAAGAGCTTTGCTTTTATATTTGGGTAGAGGCAACAGATGGGGTTATGGTAGTTCATTGATAGAATATGCCCTTCCATTCAGGAGACTCAGGTTTGATTTCTGGTCATTGCACCTCATGCATAGATGCCACCTGGTCATAAGTGAAGACTTGTGTGCAGCTATGGTGCTAAACAGCTTTCAGCAGAACTTCCAGAATAGGAATAAGATGAGAAAGACCTGGTGATCTACTTCTAAAAATCAGTCGATTAAAACCCTATGGATCACAATAGTCAGATCTGTAACCGATCATGGGGATGGTAAAGGACCATGTATCATTAGCTTTAATTTTGCATGGGACCACCTTGTGCCTGGGGGATAAAGCAGGCAATTTGAGGACAGCTGACAACATCAAGAAGAAGAGACAGGAAAGTTAAGCTGAGAACAAGTGATGGGCAGCATGCACTGTGGGAGACATTGTTGTTGTTGTCAGGTGCCATCGAGTCGGAACCGACTCATAGTGACCCCATGCACAGCAAAACGAAACAATGTCCGATCCTGGGCCAACCTCATTACTGCTGCCACACTTGACGCCATCAATGATGCCACCGGGCTGATCCATCTCGTTGGGGGTC
>NW_006408579.1:9592718-9593585 GCF_000296735.1 Chrysochloris asiatica
GGTGGGTTTGAGAGCCAACCTTGCGGTTAGCAGATCAGTGATTATCCTAAAATGCCACAAAAATTGTTTTGAATGTGATACCAAAGCCATACTAGAAGTCCTGGGGTGGTGCTGCAGGATAAGCATTGGGTTGCTAACCTCAAGAGCAGCGGGTTGACTCTACCAGCTTTTCCTCAGAAATCCTATGTAGGGCCACTATGATTCAGAATTTACTTTACAGCATTTAACAATAACATCAAAAATAAATGCTTAAGATTCTACAATTGATAGTATAGTCAGGAAAAGGGATCCACAGCATTTTCTGAAAATGCTGTATCCCAAATTTTAACTTTTGACAAAAGAGATGTCTCCATATATTACTATTATTTTTAATGTTTTATTATCAATTATGTGATAGTTTACATGGAAGAACACTAGCTTCACATTTATCCTATCATATATCATTTCATTGCCATTTTTAAAATCCCCTCCATGCATCATCAACCAACCGAAGGGTATACCCTGCAAGCCTTCCCCCTGGTTGTCAGCACACAGCCCTTCTCCCTCTCTGGGTCTAAAGTCCTTAGCCATTCCATCATTCCACATCATCGTCTCTGCCTTCATCTCTAGTGTCACTGCTTCTCTGGGTAGGGCCCCACACTCTGCTCTTCTCTGCTGATGGTCCCAGGGACCTTCGCTCCTGGACTGCAAAGTCAACCACTCCCCTCCTTTTGCTACAAAATGTCTAGCTTTACATTTCCAACCCTCACAATCAGTCCTGATAGCAATTGTTCACTATTGTACCACATAAGTGCCATCCCCATCTCCTTTCATCAGACCCACCCAGACAGATTGGATACTACTCAGTGGAGATTCTACCTTTCTCCA
>NW_006408579.1:9593685-9602793 GCF_000296735.1 Chrysochloris asiatica
CCACCATGGGTGACCCTGCTGGTTATTTAAAATACCGGTGGCATAGCCCTCAGAATCACAGCAACTCAAACCACCACAGCACAACAGGCAGATGAGTGGTGGCCGTTCAGTTTTATGTTGATACTGTTACTTTAAATTTCCATGTCAATCCTGATACAATCCTGATATAATCAAGATACAATCAAGATGTTCTCTCCCGATACTATCAATCTTGATACAATTAAGATGTTCTCTCCCAAGATGGCAGCTCCTGGAACAGCTGAGTGCCTTGATCCAGAAAACAATGGATTTCTGGATTCCCTTCAAATTCCCCAGCTGTAAACCCTCCAATCCTCCAAACATACCTTTATATTTGTTTCAGAGTTCCAACACTATCTCGTGAGCCCTCTTGGCCCAGTGTTCCATGTTGTTATTGACTGAGCTCCTCACTACACATCTACTCAATCTGCCATCATGACCCTTGTTGTTGTTGTTAAGTGCCGTCGAGTCGGTTCCAACCCATAGCGACCCTGTACAGGGTTTCCAAGGGTATAAATCTTTACGGGAGTAGAAAGCCTCATCTTTCTCCTGTGGAGCGGCTGGTAGTTTCGAACCGCTGACCTTAAGGTTCGCAGCCCGAGTCGTAACCACTACGCTACCAGAGCTCCTTGACCCTAGGAAGGCTGAAATCAAGGCTTCAAACTCGTTCTTCTGGTCCAGTCATGGCTGAGGAAGTGAAACTGGAAGAGACCTGAATTTTTTTAAAATTTGGGTGAACTAGAGTAACTGGAATGGGAAAAACTATGAGTTGAAGCTTTGCTGGAAGCGTAATCTCCCTCTTAGAAAACAAAGGCAATGTATGTGTTGCATAACAATCTCTTTTGTAGGATTTTGAGCAGAGTCTAAAATAGCAATAACCCACTCAAAGATGGCTGTCGACAGTGCCACTTTGATTGTACACTGCTCTCCACAGTCCTGCCAAAATTTAACTAATGAAAGACATTAGTTAAATTTAAATAGTTAGACTATTCTTGTCCTGGATGGAGTACTAATCCACCACTTGGGTAAATAAAAAGGCTGTATAGCCAACTTTAGGTTCTAATATGCAACAGGATCTTGAAGAACTTCTTTGCTCACCAGAATTCGAGTACTTAGTGTTTTCCATCCCTATGCATTTTCTAGCCACCCATAATTACACTCCAGATGTAGAGATTCATTATCTATTTATTTGTTTAATAACCTTACTTCAACATCTTAACTTTAAATTGAGAGCTGAAACCTGTTTAAATTGCCATATTATCCTAGTTAAATCCCAGAGCTTTCAGAAACCATGGGGGAAGGCTGCAAGCCTTTGGTCCTGGCACTTGCATTGAAATCTCATGTATAAATTGAAGAAAGAAAGAAATTCACAATAACCAAAAACACTGCTCCTCATGTCCCTCAATTGTTCTACCTTTTACAAATAAATAAATAAATAAATAAATAAATAAATAAATACTCCATAAAACAATACCTCATCACTGTTGATTCTTCAGCTATTTACATATCATTCCTATTCTAGCTGCAAGTGCATTTTTGACATTCTGAACAGTTTGCCTGCCTAATCAAAATGGGGAGTAGGAGACTGTCAAAAAGATGTTCTTAAGAGTGACAGAGAGCATGGGAGGACATGGTTGTGAGACTATTCAAGCCATTTTTGCAAAAGGTTAGGAAGCAGCTGTATCTTTGCTGTAAAGTATAAATCCCCAAATCTCAGTGCCTGTGAGGGCAGTTCTGTTGTTTGAGGATGAAGAAAGAGAGAGTAGTAGATGCTGGACAGTCCTGGACTATGGCATAAATAACTTCTGTCCACTTCCATTGATCAGAATTCAAAACCTAACTGGAGTGAGGGAGGTTGAGAAATGTAATCAAGCTGAATGTAATTGCGCTGAATGCCCTGGAAGAACAGAACTGGATTTTGGTGAACAATCAAATAGTTTCTGCAACCAGCTAGTCCTAAAATTGAGAATGCAACTAAAGCCTTCTTACTTTGCAGCCTCTTTGCTCACAAGTTATTACTGATCACCTTCTTATCCATTTTCAGGATGAGGTTGTTGTTCAGAAAGCCTCTGTAGTGCTTATAAACACTGAAGAGCAGTCCTTCTTCCCAACCCCCACCTCCTCCCCTGCCCTAAGGTTGAAGCATAGCTGGTGAATGGTGCAGTGTCACTTGGGTAGATTGGACTCTCGTAACCTGTTTTAAAATCTTACTTGGAACATTAAATTTATAATTTTACCACTGTTCACATTTTCATCTTCTTCCATAGCCACAGTATCCAGAGCTAATTTCTTCCTGTTTTCTTAGTCTAAGGATTAAAGTCTATTTAAACACCAGTGCCCACCCTTAGGGTTTCCTGACACTCATCTCATGAGCAAGATTGCATGACAGCTTGAGGGTATGAAACAGGTTTAAAAATAGCATTTTTGTCCCCACCCACAACTTTCAACAGAATAGGTATAGGATTTTCACGTGTGAGATAATATTGGTGCCTAGCCCTTGTCCCCAGCTTCCCCTTTAGTTTTAATTACTTCCTTCCTCCCACTGGATTCCAGATTATCTGAATTGTATCAGTCCCAGGCATATGGGAAAGTGGATACCACCGGATGGTTATTGTCAGTCAGGAAATAGCTACCATTCAAACACTGTTTGTTAATGATCATATTTGAGGTGATAAAATGGATGTGAATATTAAGTTTGAACCATCTCAGCACCATCTCCAATTAAACTACACAAGCATGAGAATTGACAGCTTTGCATAAACCTCTTTCCATTTTCTGTGATTCTGACATTCTACTAAATAAGAGTGAACACCACCATCCACCCACTCACCAGGCGTTCATTTTATATATAGCTATAGATATTCAATGCAAAACAAAGAGACAGACAAAAAGATTCATGTAACATAGAATTTGTGGTGAGGGGTTAAGGAGAGAATGGACTAAAATTTTTCTATTTCTTAGTCCTGGACTATAGTTTTATAAAATATTTTTTAGCTAAGGTACTACACAGCCTTGTACTGCAGCTTCTTGGTTATTCATTTATTCACGCAAGCATCCAATTTTTATTGTGTATTCCCTGGATACCTGAGATTGTTATTTTCTAAGAATACAAAGCAGAATTATATGGTCCTTGCATAAGCAGCTCAAAGTTTCCTGAGCACTATTATACAAGCATATAGTAGTAACTAGTGTATCTGGAGTCTGCATATGGTGTTGTAGGATTAGCACTGGATTGGTAACCTCAAGGTTGGTGGTTCAAGCCTACCAATCACTCCTCAGAAACCCTATATGGTTGAATATGAATCCTAACCAACTTGACAGCACTTACCAACAGCATTATATCTGGGGTAGGGGGAAAGTGAAAAGAGGTTCCATAATTTTTTGTAGCTCATAAACTTAAACAACAAAGTTTTATTCAAACTGAAGGCTTTAATCTGCATACATTTATACACTCACCATGGGCCAGATGCTGTTTGAGGAGCTACATATGTGATGGAAGTTAAGATGTAGAGATTGTTAGGGATTAGATTTTAGGAGACCATAAACACTGGACTGCAAGATAAGTATGAATCTCAACATTAGCCATTCAAATAGCCACTCCTCGGAAATCCTATACAGGGTCGCTGTGTGTCATAACCATCTCAATAACACTTAGCAACAACAATATATATAGTGCATGGTATTTGACCATCATATTCGAAGACTTAGTGGAGTCACATGAAAATTTCTCAGAATTTCATTCTTATCACTGTCATGGTGTGCAACGCAAAAAGATCACATGGATTCAGAGGTCATGGCACTACTTGGTAACTGTTTTGTTTATTCATTCTCAAGTCCTTATGTCCATGCAATGGAATATTTCTGGACCTTTTACTAAATGGCTGGGGTCATGCAGCTCTATTTGTGTTCTCATTCTAAACATGTTCCATAGTTCAGTCATAGTGAGAAAAAGAAAAGAAAAAAACATTACTTTTGGCTTAAAGTCTCCTTCTCATTTCCTTCCACTCCTTGCTTATTCAACAGTCCCTGAAATCAAATCTCCTGGAGCTTAGTTGAAGGGGCATGAAGAGTACATTTCCTAGAAGAGTTAGGGTAGCATAGTTTGTATCTTCAATTCTCTGTGGGCATCAAAAGACAGAATGTGGATATGGAAGACACTTGAGTTAGCATGCTTCCAGGAGTCTGATATGATATTTTAAACAGTTAAAACACTCATTTTGGAGTCCTAGTGCAGTGCTGTAGGATAAGCACTGGACCATGGTTAAAATTCACCAGTCACTCCTTGGAAACCTGTACAGGGTTTCCAAAGCTGTAAATCTTTACAAGAGCAGAAAGCCTCATCTTTCTCCTACAGAACAGCTGGCAGTTTCGAACTGCTGACCTTAAGGTCCGCAGCCCAATTCATAACCACTACATTACCAGAGTTCCTTACAACAGTCACCAAATTCTGGCCTAGTTAATATTAACCTTCAGGACACATAGGTTTTTCATCTAACAATTTGATTACAGTGGTCTCTTATCACCCACTCATAAAGCCAAAATCTACCTATACTCAGAGGCCCCAGTAACCTAGGAAGAAATTTAAGCTTGAAAGAAAACCTAGGTTGGACTTCGGAATTGTCCAGGAAAGGTCCATGTTCACCCTTAACACCCTACTTACCCCACAGACAGTGGGTCTGGAGTACCTTCCTTATCCCAGTCCCACTGCTGGTGTTCTAGTGAGAACTAAACTAATGAGAACAGGCTGGGTATGTTCCGTTTCTGTGGATATTGGGACTCTTCTGACCTCAGCAGCTGTCAGATATCCTGTAGCCAAGTATACCAGCAACAGACTCTCTCAAAATTAATAGAGCTTTGCATGAGGTTTTCTGTGGTTGTAACAGTTTTCTTCCATACTTATTCCTATGGATTCTTTTTCCAACATTGAGGCATACTTATATATTTTTCCACATGCTGGCCAACTTTTATCAGATTTGGGGAGAGAGTTCATTATTTTTAGGATGAGTTTAGGAACCCCAGACCACATTGGTTTCAAGTGACACACCCATGTTTAGGGCTATGATCAAGGTATATTCAGATCCCTTCTCACTAACCTGACATACATATAGAAAAGTGATTTGTGTAGCTCTCCAGTTCTTTTTTTGTCCAAAGATCTGTTCAACAATGACTGGACTTTTAGTCTCTTTTAAGATGCTGATGACTTCAATATGGGGGCCTTTAATGTATCCATTTTGCCTTCAGCATTTCTTGAGATTGTGAACCTGGCAATTTTGAAGAATCTCAATGATATTCCCTAGTTAAGGTTCACATGTTTTTTCGCTGACACCAGAAAAGCACTATTCCCCCAATTTTAAACTTTTTATAATTATTTCCTTCAGCTACAGAAGGGAAAGTTTCCTTAACAATAGTGGTCAGCGATCCCATTGCAAACAGGACCCCTTGTATTTACTACATTAGCTAGGGTCCAGGGCTCTCCCTTCAGAAATGAGGTCATCCTTTTTTAAGACACTAGAATCAAGAAACATGGACTTGTGGATTATGTTTAATGACATTTTGAGGGACTTTAATTACAAAATTTACATCAGAGTCAGTTCTCGGCTGGTACATTAGCCACAAGAAATATATGACTTCACTCATTGTAGTTCTCCAACCACTTGTCTGTCAGTTTGTTGTAGTTGGTTGCATGTTGGACATGGTTTGCATCTTGCTTTGATTCTGGAAGCTTTGCCATCAGTATTTCAAATACTAACAGGGACACTCATGGTAGACAGATTTCAGCAAAGCTTTCAGACTGAGACTAAGTAAGAAGGATTAGGCAGTCCACTTATGAAAATTTAGCTACTAAAAACATTATGAGTAACAGTGGAACAATGTCTGGTTTTAATGCCAAAATATGAGCCATTCAGGTTGGAAGGCACTCGAAACATGACTGGAGAAGAGCTACCTCCTCAAAAAAGAGGGGCTACTTGGAAAACATTGTTTTGTCTGCTGTGCATGGGGTCGCTATGAGTCGGTTCCGACTCGATGGCACCTGACAACAACAACTTGGAAAACATGGTCTTGGTGATAGAAATGATACCAGATATCGCATGATAGAGTTTTGCAAGACCAAGGACTTAGTTGTTGCAAATGCCTTTTCTCAACATAATAAAAAGCAATTGTACATGTGGAAATTGCCACATGGAATACACAGGAATCAAATAGACTGCATTTGTGGAAAGAGAAGATGGAAAAGCTCAATTTCATCAGTCAGGATAAGGCCAGGGGATGACTAAGGAACAGACCATCAATTGCTAATTTGAAAGTACAATTTGAAAATGAAGACATTTAAAAAAGTACATAAGATCCAAAATATGACCTTGAGTACATCCTATCTGAATTTAAAGAACATCTCATTAATATATTTGAAACAGTGAACACTAATGACCAATGAAAGAAAGTAAAAATGCTTTAAAAAGATAAGAAAGAAGGAAAATACCAAAATGGGTATCAGAAGAAACTCTGAAACTTGCTCCTGAATATATAATAACAAAAGCAAAAGAGAAATGAGGAAGTAAAACAGTTGAACAGAAGATTTTCAAAGTTAGGTTTGAGAGGACAAAGTATTATAATAAAGAATGCAAAGAGCTGAATTTAGAAAACCAAAAGGGAAGAACATGTTCAGCATTTCTCAAGTTAAAATAATTGAATTAAAAATCTACACCACAAGTTGCAATATTGAAGGATGTCTATGGGTAAAATACTGAACAACACAGGAAGTATTAAGAGAAGATGGAGGAAATACATAGTGTCACTGTACCTAAAAGAATTAGTCAATGTTCAATAATTTCATTATCAAGAACCAATGATATTGAAGGGAAAAGTCCAAACTGCACTGAAGGCAATGGTGTAAAGCAAATTTCTGGAATTGGTGGAACACCAACTTAAGTGTTTCAATAAATAGATGCAATGGTAGAGGTACTCACTCATTTATGCCAAGAAATTTGGAAGACAACTACCTGACAACTAACTGGAAAAATCCATATACATGCCCATTCCAAAGAGAGGTGACCCCAAAGGAATGTGGAAATCATTAGACAATATTATTAATATTACATGCAAGTAAATTTTGCTGAAGACAATCCAGAAGTTATCTCAGTAGTACATTGATAGAGAATTAACTGCCAGAAATTCAATCCAGATTCAGAAGGCATGGAGTAAGGGATATCATTGCTGATACCAGATGGATATTCTTGACTGAAAGCAAAGAATACCAGAAAGATGTTTACCTATGTTTTACTGACTTTGCAAAGATATAAAAATTATGAATAACATTGATAAGAATGGAAATACCAGAATGCTTATTTCTGCTCATGTGGAACTACTTAGATTAAGAGCCAGGATGTGTGTCAGGATCGTATCCTTTCATTAGACTATTCAATGTGTATACTGAGCAAATAAGCAGAGAACCTATGTTAGATAAAGTAGCATAAGGCATCAGGATTGGAGCTAGGCCCATTAACAACCTGTGATACACAGATGACACAACCTTTCTTGCTGAAAGCAATGAGGACTTGAAGCACTTATTGATAAAGACCAAAGAATATGGATTACCCATCAACATAGAGAAGACAAAAGTCCTCCCAAATGGACCAAAAGGCAATATTATAATAAATGGAGACAAGATTGAAATTGTCAAGTATTTCATCTCACTTGGATCTGCAATCAATCACTATGAAAGCAGCAGTAAACAATCAAACTACTTATTACGCTGGAAAATCTACAAACAATCTACTACTTAAAGTGTTAAAATAACAAAGATGTCAGTTTGAAGACTAAGGTGAGCTTAACCATGGTATTTCCAATTCCCTCATATGCATGTTAAGTGGGACAATAAATAAGGAAGACAGAAGAAGAATTGATATATTTGAATTGTGGTGTTAGTGGCGAATATTAAATATACATAGACTGCCTGAACTATGTAGGAATGGAATTCAAGAACAAATCTGCAAGGGAAGAAGTATGACCAGAAATGCTCCTTAGATGCAAGGATGATGAGATTTTGTTGCATTTACTTAGACATCAGAAGAGGCAAGTCATGACAAGGACATCAAATTTGGTACATTAGAGGGTCAGCAAAAAACACGAAGACCCTCAATGAGATGGATGGACACAGTGATTACAACAACGTGCTAAAACAGAGCAATGATTTTTAGGAACGTGAAGGATGTGGCAGTTTCCTTCCATTGTACATGGGGGTGCTATGAGTCCAAACCAACTTGATGACACCTAACATTAACAATAAAAATTTTAATTCTGATGACGCGTACTATCTTCTAAATTACAAAAGGCAGGTTATCTTGCAACCCGAAGCATTTAGGAAGAGCTGGTTTCCTTCCTCCTGAACCACTGTGTTGACAATGTAATCCTATTTAATTAGGCAAAAGTAATGTGAAAACTCGTTTGTCAGTTTGTTGTACTGTGGTGGCTTGTGGTTTCTGTGATTCTGAAAGCTATGCCATCAGTATTTTAAATACCAGCAAGGTCACCCATGGTGGACAGGTTTCAGATGAGCTTCCAGACAAAGGCAGACTAGGAAGAAAGAGTGATGAACTACTTCTGAATATTTAGTCACTGAAAACCTTATGAATAACAGATAAATACTGTCAGATATAGTGCCAGAAAATGAGCTCCTCAGGTTGTAAGGCACTCAAAATGCGACTGGGGAAGAGCTGCCTCCTCAAAATACAGTTGACCTTGATAATGTGAATGGAGTAGAGCCTGTGGGGAAAAAAACCTGCGGGACCTTCATTTGCTGATGGGGCACAACTCAAAATGAAGAGAAACAGCTGTAAACATCCACTGAAAATTGGAACATGGAATGTACGAAGCATGAATCTGGGAAAATTGGAACTTGTCAAAAATGAGATGGAACACATAAACATCGATATCTTAGGCATTAGTGAGCTGAAATGGATGGTTATCTGCCATTTTGAGTCTGACAACCACATGATTTACTATGCTGGGAATGACAAATTGAAGAGGAGTGGTGTTGCATTCATTGTCAAAAAGAACATATCCAGATCATTCATGAGGTACAATGCTGTCTGT
>NW_006408579.1:9602893-9609984 GCF_000296735.1 Chrysochloris asiatica
AATACTTTTTTCAGCTTGCTCTTCTATCTTAGCAGCATTGAGAGATTTGTCCTCCACATCACTAGTTCTGGCTTCCATCTCTTCTACTCTGTTCCTTTTCCCTTTCAGTGTATTGTCCATTTCTGATATTTTATTATTAATCATCTGGACCTCTCTTTGCACCTCTTTTTGCAGGTTTTGAATTGTTTCCAATGCTGTATCAGTCTTGTTTGACTGCTCTTGTAGTACTTTCCTGACTTCGCCCTTGTTTTCCTCTACCCCTTTTTGGAGCATTTGAATTTGTTTCCATATCATTCTTCTGAATTCCTTCTCAGGCAATACAAAACCTGTTCTTCCTTTCTGGGGAACCTTTGTCTATCTCCAGCACATTTGCCTCAGCTACTCTTTTCTGGTTTTGGGCATGTTTTGTGATTGTTTGTTGTGTTTGAGATATTTTGGTTTTTTTTCAGTAGTTATTTCCAGTAGTTATGTGGTTTTTTTAATGCTTAAATGGATATTTGTTGTTGTATTATTATGCATACTGGGTGTCTCCTGGTGGTTATGATCAGGAGATAGGTTTCCCATTTCACATGTAACGCTTAGCAGCTGGTATTGGCTCTTGTCTCAATGGTGGAATATTATGGGGTATGCTTATAGCTTGGATATATGGCCATGATTGCTGTCTCTTCTCGGGTAACGTAAGGAGAAAAAGCTCCCACCTCCCGGAAAGATGTGTGATCAAAAGGACCAATAGCAAAAGCAATATAAAAGCAGAGACAAAAACCACCACTTTAAAACAAAAATAAAACTGTGGCCGAGTGTCCACAGGCCATGTGTGTGCACAGTAGAAGCCTCCAGCAGTGGATTAGGGTGTTCACTCGCTCAGGCCCCTCCTGTAGTCACCACCATAGACGTGCCCAGATAGATATTGAGAGGTTAATGGGAGAAGGACTGTCCACCAATTTTGTCTCTGAAGGTCAGTTAGGTATCTGCAAGTACCAGCATAATTCTTGATGTAGTTGCTTCCTTTTATGTTGGGGTTTTACAGATTGTTCTATGGTTTATCTGTCAGACCTGATGTGCCTGCTATTTTCGTGCTATATAGGCCTGGGTAAGGGTCCTGCACAAGGACCTCAGGTAGTACAGCTGCCTCGAATCAGACTGCGAACCACAAAGTCAGCAGCTTGAAACCACCAGCCATTCCACAGGAGAAAGACAAGGTGCTCCACTCCAGCAAAGACCCACAACCTCAGAAACCTAGTGTGGGTAACCAGGAGCTAGAACCAATTCCATGGCACACAGACACAAGTCAATTTTAGGGCTGCAACCCCGAGACTGATGTCATAAGTAGCCGCCAAGCTCCTTCTCTCTACGCCGTGGAAAAACTGTGGGGTCAGAGCTGGACTTTTTTTGGGTGGGGGGGGTGTGCCTGAAGGTGTCCAGGCTGGACAAAGGTGGCATGACAGGGAAGAGGAGGAAAAAGTGTGTAGAATCTCCCACACCTCTTTTTGCAACTATCTCTGCATCGCTTTTAGCACCAGTTCCCTGTGCCCATCTGGCTGTAGCCCCACCTTCTGAATTCTGCCCAGGCAGGATGGTCACAGAGGGAGTCCCGTGTCCAGAGATTCCTAACTCATAGTATTTACCTTTATTTTGTGATTTTTTTCACTTGCAAGTGCAGGAAACTGACGTCCTGAACTTATGGTAGATCCAGAGCTCTGGTGAGGTTCTGTGAGCACAGCTTCTGTGGTTTTTCAATTCCTCCCTCACAGAGGCTTTCCTACCTGGCTGTCTCTGCTGCCCACCAAAACCAGAAGTCTTGGTAAATGTCTTCTTATACAGTTGTTTATACTGTTGCTTTATTTCCACATTCTGTTGGATCACCTTTCTTTAGAATGAACTCAAATATGCATCTCTTCCAGTAGGTTGTCCAGGTAGCTTTCTTCCAAATATCTTTGTTCAGACTAGTGAATACTTGCATAACTTCATCAATTTGTTCAAATGGTACAAAATCTTAGAAAACTTTATAAAACAAAAATATAAAATTGTGAAGTTAGTGTTTCTTTACATATCCTCCATCTAGGTCCATACACTTCTAAAGGCAGTGTTTTAATCTCTTGGAACAGTTCCCAGAAGAATTCTCGACTCTTTGATTTATACCACATCAAAACAACAGTTTGGGCATCCTCAGGGGACTCAAATTGTGTTCCTTTCAAATGTCCTTTGAGTTGTAGAAACAAAAAGAAGTCTGAAGGGAAAGATCAAGTTTCCCAATGACATTCTCCTAGAACAGACCCTGCTATCCTTGAAGAATGAGCAAGCACATTGTTTTCATGGAAAAAATTCCTTGGTACAACTTGCCTGACCTTTTTATCACCTGTGTATTTTTCCATTTCCTTCAGAAGTTTTTATAAGCTCCTGTGACCATCCTGCATCCTTTGAGAAAATTGATTAAATATCTCAAATAACAATTGCTGTAACTTTTTAAAATATCTCAAATAACAATTGCTGATCTATTTGCCTTGAAGTTTTACTTCCCCTCCAAATCCACTATTTGATTGCACCTTTATTATTTTATTTTATTATGAATTGGCTGAAGGCTTACAAAGCAAATCAGCTCTTCATTCAGCAATTCATACACATTTTTTTCTTGTCATTTATTGCAATCCCAGCAGTGTATTAACTTATCCTACTTCCTCTCTTTTTTTCCATTTCCATTACTCTTTCTTTCCTAATCCTTCTGAGTTTTGTCCTTAGGAAAATACTGTCTTTTCTTTTTTTCTTTTTTTTTATAATAGCAAATAAATGATTATTCTAAGGAGTGTGCACCTTTCTAGTGTTATTGTTCCCCTTATAGACCTATTATTTGGATGAAAGTTGAACCATGGACTGAGTTCAGTTTCAGGCCTGAAGAGTAACTAAGGACCATAGTCTTGGGGCTTCCAGAGTCTATATCCAAGCCTGATAATTATTTTGTGATTTTTAGTTTTGTTCCATGTTTTTCTCCTACTTTGTCCAGGACCCTCTAATTCCTTTTGAAACAATTTTTTGAATTGTAGCTAGGTACCATTTAGTCTCATGATTGGAAACACTCTGCAAGGTCACTATGAGTCAAAAGCAACTTGACAGCACTTACCAATGACATGTGGGTAGGTTAGGGAGGTGGGAGGCAGATAAAAGAGTAGTATAGAATTATGAGTTGAAAGTGAAAGTCATGTCAGGATTGATTTCTAAATTTCTATTTAGATGCTATTCACTAAAATTGGTAAGACATGAAGGGAATGAAGGGAAGCAGATTGGGGAAAAGAACATGAGTTAAGTTTTCATCCTGTTGAGTTTACTTGTGGCCACACATGTCAAACATTTTGGTTCCAGATGCTATATTAGTAATCAATATGTTACACTGTTGACATTTTAGATTGCAGCTTTTCTCCTTGCCAGTAACTCACAATATGTTATTGCACCTTAGAATCAGCCAGACCACTCCCCAAAATCAGAATTTCAGGGATTGGTATCCAAAATCTGTTTTTAAAGCTCATCAGGTGGTTAAGGTTAATAACTACTGATCTAGACTTAAATGATGAAGAAACACAAATCCATATGATCATATGATGGATAAACCAAAGTGGGGAAAACTGGAATTAAAAACATGAACAGGAAAACAATGCCACCCAGATGGGATCTAGTAGAATTCAGAACCTCTAAGGTATACAGATTCTAAGCCAAGTCCACTCTCATCAAGTTGATTCCAACTCAAATTAAATGTGTAGGACATTGTAGAACTATCCCATATGATTTCCAAAGCTGTAAATATTTATGGGAGCAAACAGCCTCCTCTTTCTCCCATGGAGCAGCTAGTGGGTTTGAACTGCTGACTTTTAGCCACCACTAGAGCTTCTTCTATATGCACATTGTTGTTGTTGTTAAGTACCGTTGAGTCAGTTTCAACCCATAGCGACCCTTACCAGGGTTTCCGAGGCTATAAATCTTTATGGGAGCATTAAGTAAGGCAAAATTCAAAATGATAAACCTCCAAAGAATTGCAATGAAAATCAATGTCCAACTTCCAACATCTGTCCCTGAGTATAGTACCCCCAGATTTTAAAAAGTACTAAACCTAACCTATCACCATTGAGTTGATTGCAACTTATAGTTGCAACCCTATAAAATAAAGAAAAACTGCTCTTTGGGATTTTTTAAAGTATAAATCTTTACAGGAGTAGACAACCTCATTTTTCTTTGGCAGTACGGCTGGCTGGTTTGAACCACTAATTTATGATTAGCAGTCAACACCTAACAAGGGCTTCTTTCAGGGTCAAAATTACATACAAAAACTGAAAGATCTTCCTGGGAAAGGCCAGAACCTAGTTTGGGGTACCATACCCCAAAGCAAAGCAGTCTTCAATTTTGTATTAAAGTAAAGAAAGATCACTTGTACCATTTATGTACTATTAAAAATACCTGCCAAACAAAAGACTTATATAAGTTCGTAGAATTTAATTCCTTGACAAAAAAACAAGTCTAAATATTTGCATAAGAAACCAATTCCAGCTGACTCAATCCCTATGAATATTAATGACCAACTGCAGGTTACCAAAAGGAACCCTGGTACTGTGGATTAAGAGCTGGGCTGCCAACCACAAGATCAGCAGTTTGAGTATACCAATCACAAGGTGGAAGGAAAAATGATGCTTTCTTCTCCCATAAAGATTTATAGCCTTGGGAGCTCTATACAGGGTCACCAGAAGTCAGAACCAACTGCACATCACACAACTACTACCACAGACTACCAAATAATTTACTTCATTGAAACATCTACATATCACTAAAGAAAAAAGAAGTATTAGCAATTAAACTGTGACACACTATTGGTTCTCTATTGCTGTCGATTCTGACTCACTGTGACCCTGTAGGAAAAGTAGAACTGTCCTACTTTACATAAGCAGACTGCCACATCTTTCTCACTTGGAGGAGTCAAGTTCAAATCACTGATGATCAACCTAAGAGTTTGAACACTGAGCCCCCAGGGCTTCTCAATTAATTTTAAAATATATATTGATTTCAGCGATATTAAAATCTGGGGAAAAGAGTAGAAGGAGAAATGACTATCTTGTTGCTAAGTGCTGTCAAGTTGGTTCTTACACACAGCAACTCTGAATCAGGTTTCCAAGTGTTTGACTCATAAACCTTGTGGTTAGTAATACAGCGCTTATTCTATAGTGTTACACCAGGACTCCAATGAGCATCTTAGAATGGATGAAACTGAGAATTGAGAAAACCCAATAGCACAAAAGGGAAGAATCTAAAACAAAACCACTGACCTTGGAACAAAGAGAAAATTTCAAAACTTGAAAATATTTAATTTAATACACTCCGAGATTGTGAAAAGATGTTGATTCTATAAAATAAACATAGGCTGCTCTATATAATACAATCTGAACGTGAAAATGAGTTTTTGGAAATGAACGTCATTAACAACAGTAGAGGGTCAGTGAAAGGGATCTATAATAAACATCTGAAATAATTTCTCAGAACATAAAACAACATATAAATTGATAGAAAATATTGATAGAAAGTTGACAGTTTTGAAGAAATTGCAGGCTATTTAATGCATATTTAATGCATATCATACAAATAAAGTATCACCTTTGCTACAGTCCATTCACAATGCTTCATTCTTTAATGGATAACATTTATATGAATTTTTAAATTTGAGTTTTTACAATCAACCCCATAAAGAAAGCACAGATGTGTAATGGCCACCTATTTTATACTTTACAAGATGAAGAGTCAAGAAATATTGTCTAAAATAGATCACCTTGAAAAAACTAGAGCTTGAAATTTACTGAAGTTATAATTGAAGAGCTTAAAAAATGAAAATTGGTATGAAAATAGGAGGAAACAGAACATATAATTTGGTAAAATTCCTTAGCTTTTATATTTGGTACATAAAAGATAACTACTTAAAGTTATTAAATAAATTATAGAAATGCAAGTATATTGTTTAAAATACAAGTTCACCCTTAAAGGGTTTAATTGTAAAATACAGATTACTTCTTGTATGTGGTTACAGGAGGGAAGAAATCATCTTTAGTTTTAAAATTTCATAACTATGTATCATGCTCGGATTTTTATTACTACTGCTTTTGTTATTGAAAAAAAAAAAAGGCAAGATGATAGAAAAAAAAATTAGGTTATTAAAGTGAAGGTTTCTTTCTATATGGGCAATTCCCAGATTCCCATCTCTAAAATGGGAGTTGGATGACTGGTAAGCAGATAATGCGTAAACTTCATAACCAGGAGCTTCCACAACATCCCATTGTCATAGTGCTTTATTTTATTATCCACTTGTGGTGCTGTGGGCTAATGCGTCAAACTGCAGAGTCATTTGAACTGTAAGGTCAGTGGTTCAAGCTCAGCAGCTTCTCCTTGGAAATCCGATACAAGGGAGCTATGGGTCGGAATGGACTCGATGGCACTTAACAACAACAACCACCAAAACAGACAGAGTTGATTTTTTGTTTCTTCTTTCCTGGACTTCCTAGTAGCAATTCTAATAAACACCAAAATGATCAAAAATAAGGGGAAGAAAACAATCTAAAGGTCCCATTGCTCTTCTGACTGGAAAACACTTCCTGAGTAATTGGTGGTTGTTTTTGTTAGTTGTTGTCAGGTCAGTTCTGACTCACAGTACAACAGAATTCAACACTGATGAATCCTGCACCATCCTCACAATCGTTGCTACTCTCGAGAAGAAGTATCAAAGTATCATGGACTTTTATATACATTGCTGCTGCCACTGTGCCAACCCATCTCATTGGGGGTCTTCCTCTTTTTGGCTGACCCTGCACGTTACCAAGCATGATGTCCTTATCCAGAGACTGGTCCTTCCTGATGATATGTTTGAAATCTGAGAGACTAAGTCTGGCCATTCAGGTTTCTAAGAAGAATTCAGGCTGAACCATGGCAGTCCATGGTACTTGTATATAAAAGTCCATGATACTTTGATACTTCTTCTCCAACACCATATCTGAAATATATCATTTCTTCTATGATCTTCTTTAGATAGCATAACAGACGGCTATACACATGGACCTCACCAGATGGAACAC
>NW_006408579.1:9610084-9613909 GCF_000296735.1 Chrysochloris asiatica
ATGAAATAGAAGAATTCTACCAACTTCTTCAATCTGATATTGATCAAATATGCAATCAAGATATATTGATCATTACTGGTGACTGGAATGCAAAGGTTGGGAGCACACAGGAAGCAGCAGTAGTTGGAAATATGGCTTTGGTGATAGAAATGATGCATGATAGAATTCTGCAAAATCAATGATTTGTTCACTTCAAATACCTTCTTTAGACAGCATAACAGATGCCTATGAGCATGGACCTCACCAGGTGGAATACATAGTAATCAAATCTTCAGAAAGAGACAATGGAAAAGCTCCATATCATCAGTCAAAGCAAGGCCAGGGGCAGACTATGGAACAGACTATCAATTACTCATATGCAAATTCAAACTGAAGCTGAAGAAAATGAAAACATGTCCATGAGAGCCAAAATATGACCTTGACTATATCCCACCTGAATTTAGAGATCATCTGAAGAATGGATTTGATACATCAAACACTAAAGACCGAACCACATGAGTGGTGGAATGACAGCAAGAACATCATACATGAAGAAAGCAAAAAGTCATTAAGACAAGAATGAAGGAAAAGATCAAAATGGATGTCAGAAGAGACACTGAAACTTGCTCTCCAGCATAGAGATGTTAAAGCAAATGGAAGAAATGAGGAAGTACAAGAGCTGAACAGAAAATTGCAAAGGTCAGCTCGAGAAGATAAAGCCAAATATTACAACAAAATGTGCAAAGATCTGGAGGCAGAAAACCAAAAAGGAAGAATATGCTCAGCATTTCTCAAGCAGGGGGAACTGAAAAAAAATTCTAGCCTCAACTTTCATTATTAAAAGATTCTCTGGGCAAATTATTGAATGATGCACAAAGCATCAAGAGAAGATGGAAGGAATACACAAAGTTTGTATGTTCTTCTGTGTCTCTCCCACAACTTCATATCAGCTCAATGCATTATCCTCAGCTTTATCCCAATGTGGCTAGGTGAAAAATATCCCACTGTGGCTAGGTCACTGTCCATGGTCTCAGGAGTTCCCAAGTCTCTCCAAATTTTGTACCAACAAAACTTTCCACTTCTCTCTCATCTCAAGGTCGACAGGAAGTCAATGGAACATGGTTTAACTCAGCCCATGTTTTCATTACTGCCTTTCCCCCTATTTCCACTCACAAATAGACCAACGTGGTCACCAGTTTGTTTACACGTTTGCTTGTATATTCCCTTTGAGTTACAGTCTTGGAAGTGGGTTTGTCCTCCATTTCATTTTTTTTTTTTCAACTTTCCAAAAACGTTTATTTTTGTAAGAAAATGCAATATTTGACTATACTCTTTACAAATGAGTTTCTTAGTAAAAGTCCAGTAAGACACACACCCTTACAGTCTTCTGGGAAGACTGTTTAATGTTTAAAGTCCCGCCTCAAATAGTACTCTTTCTCCTTCATCCAATGTCAGGTTCTCAGATGACCCGAGAAATCAGCTGGTGACACTGAGATGCTGTGTCTTCCACCATCTTGTTTCTTTTGGTCATTGGCCCTGCTAATAGAATTCCATATGCAAAATCTCCTTGGTAGAAAGGGTTTCTCATTTAAATGTGAGACCTAAGTGATTCAGAAAGAGTGTGTAAGACCAGCTGTGTTCCTATATTTGTCTTCATGCCCTTTCTAGACATTTTTTTTTTAAGTTTTTATTGTGAAGTTTAAATGGGAGAACATCAGCTTTACACTCATCTTATTGTATTTTGATTCATTGCAATGATTACAGTCCCCTCCATGCATCATCATATAACCCCAAAGGGTACACCACACAGCCCCCGCACCAGCCGCCAAAACACAGCACTTCTCCCACCCTGAGTCCAGTGTAACTAGCTACTCCATCTGTCCACATCATCTCTGTCTCCATCCCTGGAGTCACTGACTCTCTGGGTAGGGTTCCACTCTCTGTTCTTCTTACTTCATGATCCCAGGGACCTCTGCTCCTGGACTGCAAAATCAATCACTCTCCTTCTTTTGTTAAAAAACATCTATCTCAATATTTCCTAGCCTCATAGTCAGATGATGGCAATTATTCACTATTGTACCACACGAGTCTTATCCCCATTACCTTTTGTCAGCCCAGTCCCAATGGATTGGAAATCATTCAGTGGTGATTCTAACTTCCCCCGCCCTGTCTGGAACTAGATTCCCTCTTGAAAGCTTGTAAGACAATCACTTCTTGCCTTTATAGGCCTCCCCCATTTTGAGTAGCCAATGTCTATGTTGCCCATCCCTGTCAACCCTCTGTACTGAGGAAGTGGGAGTGATCCTTGCTGTAAAGATTTGTTCCCTTTTTTGAGCTACTATGTCCATAAGTATAGGTAAAGTTCATCAAATGGTAGCAGGTTACTCTTTTTTTTCCCCTCTCCTTTCTTCTTCTAGTCAAGTTCTGATCATCTAGCCAACGAAGCCAGGTCAGGTGAGTACTATCTGCAAGTATGGGTATTCTTGTGCCTCTCCCTTCACTTTATATCAGCTGGACACTTCACTCTCCACTCTAATCCTCTGTGGTCATGTCTCTGCCTCTGGGCCCAGGAGTCCCCGGGTCTTGCCATACTGCTGGTCATTCAGGTCTCCACCTGGGTTCACAGGGGTCTATTGAATGTGGTTGGGCTTAGCTCGCAATTTCATTGCTGTTTTTTCCCCCCTCTTCCTTTATCAGTGACCAATGTGGTCACCATCCAGACCACATGCCTGCTGGTGTATTCCTCTTGAGTCTCAACCTTAGAAGGGGGTTTGCTCTGAGGGGTCACTACCACTTGCCTTGATGGCTTTCGGGCAAACAGCTTGTTTTGTAGTAATCAATCAGACTGCCGTTATTGTTTCGGAATTTTCCTGCCGTTCTTTCTTTCATGAAGTATCTTCTGTTCTTCTAGCCGCTCCAGGCTGGTCTATTCGTCCTTTCCAGTGGAAATTTCCTACTTCAGTCAGTTCTGGATGGGGTTCTGGATTCCACCTATGGTCGTGTGCAGTGTAAAGCCTCCATCAGAAACCTCTTTTGCTGGGCAACTTCTAGCCCCCTTTAAGGTATTCCAATCATTTGTAGGCTGAAGACGGACTTACAAGCTTTCTGTAGTGATGATTCTGGCTATTCCTTTCTCCCCTCATCAAGTGTCTATTTTACAATGGTAGGCAAGTGAAACCAAGATTCAAAAGACAACCAAGCATCTTAACACTATTCCCCTATTTTATCCCTTGAAACGGTGCCTCAATCCCTGTATCCCAGAGCTCTATTGTTCCAAGGTTGTGCATACATCATCATTTACCTCTGTCTCACTTAGTCCATGGGAACCTGTCTAACTCTTCTCCCATCAGCCTTGTTCGTCCATTCCCTTCCCCCTTTTTGTGTATTGCCCCCTTTTCCTTACCCTGTACTCTATTTCCCCTTCCCTCCCTCTCCTCCTCTTGTCCCATGCAGCTTGGTGATCACCAAATATATATATAATTTTTCCCCCTTCTAGTGTGGGTTGTTTTTCTTACACTTTTGCAATAATGGTCCTATGCAGTATTTCTCCTTTTGTAACTAACTAATTTCATGCAGCATAATGTCAAGGTTCATCCATCTTATGTGGTGGCTTGCAGCTTCTTTGTTGTTATTCAGGGTGGCATAGTATGCCATTGTGTGCATGTACCAAAGTTTGTTTATCCATTCTTCAGTTGATGGGCACTTAGGCTGTCTCCATCTTTTTGCTATTGTAAATAGTGCTGCTATGAACTTTGGTGTGCATATATGTACTTGTGTTATGGCTTGTATTTCTAAGTAGAGGGATTGCTGGATCATAAGGTATTTCTATTTCCAACCTTCTGAGGA
>NW_006408579.1:9635946-9646804 GCF_000296735.1 Chrysochloris asiatica
CAGGAACATGGTATGCTCTTCTACTTTTGTAAGTCTCTTTTGGTTTCTTGTTTTGTAATTTTCTTTGTATAGGTCCTTTGTTTCTCTGGTTACAATTATTCCTAAATATTTCATCCTTTGGGTGACTATTGTAAATGGTATTGCTTTCCTAATGTCTTTTTCAGTGCTGTCATTGTTACTACAGAGGAATCCAACTGATTTTTGTATGTTGATCTTATACCCAGCCACTTTGCTGAATCTTCCAATGAGGTCTAGTAATTTTTTTACTGAGTCTTTGAGATTTTCTATGTATAGGATCATATTGTCTTGCAAATAGAGAGAGTTTTGTTTCCTCTTTGCCAATTTTAATGCCTTTAATTTCTCTGTCTTACCGTATAGCTCTGGCTAAGATGACCAAAACAATATTGAATAGGGATGGTGACAAAGTGCATACTTGTGTGGTTCCCGTTCGCAGAGGGAAGGTTTTTTAGTTTCTCTCCATTGAGAGTAATGTAGGCTGTAGGTTTTGTATATATGCTCTTGATTATGTTGAGGAATTTCCCTTCAATTCCTACTTTGTTGAGAGTTTTTATCAGGAATGGCTGTTGGATTTTGTCAAATGCCCTTTCTGTATCAATCGATATGATGATGTGGTTCTTTTCCTTTTTCTTATTTATATGATGGATTACATTGACTGCTTTTCTAATGTTGAACCATCCTTGCATTCCTTTTATGAAACCCACTTGGTCATGATGCATTCTTTTTTTGATGTGCTGCTGGATTCTGTTGGCTAGGATTTTGCTGAGTATTTTTACGTCTATATATGTGAGGGATATTGGTTTGTAATTTTTTTTCTTAGTGATGTCCTTCCCTGGGTTTGGTATGAGGGTTTTGCTTGCTTCATAGAAAGTATTAGGAAGTTTCCCTAATAATTTAAGTAGCATTGGTGACAGCTCTCCCTCAATGTTTGGTAGGACTCATCCATAAAGCCATCTGGGTCTGGACTTCTTTTAGTTGGGAGTTTTTTAATGACCTGATCGATTTCTTTTGTTATGGGTCTGTTCAAGTTTTCTACTTAACTCTGTAAGTTTAGGTAGGTTGTGTTTTTCTAAAAATGTATCTGTCTCTTCTAAGTTTTCGAATTTGTTGGAGTACAACTCTTCATAGTATTCTGTTATTATACTTATGATTCCATTTGGTTCTGTTGTGACATCACCCATGTGGTTTCTAATGCATGTTATTTGTGTGCTCTCCTTTTCTCTTGTTAGGTTTCCCAATAGTTTGTCAACTTTATTAATCCTTTCATAGAACCAGCTTCTTGTCCTGTTGATTCTTTCTATAGTCTTTCTGTTTTCCATCTCATTGATTTATGTTTTTACCTTTATTATTTATTTTCTTTTGGTGACTGTAGGTTCCCTCTGTTGATCAGTTTCTAATTGGTGGAGATGCTGTGTTAATGTGTTAATTTTGGTTCTTCTTTTTGGATGTGCACATTTATTGCAATAAATTGTCCTTTCATCACCGCTATCGCCATGTCCCAAAGATTTTGGTATGTTGTATTTTCATCCTTGTTTGTTTCTAGGAAATTTATGAATTCACGTTTAATTTCTTCTTTTACCCAGTCGCTTTTCAGCCGGGTGTTATTCAGTTTCCATGTATTTGACTTTATTTCCTAGATCTTATTGTTGATTTCTAGTTTTATAGCACTGTGGTCTGAAAAGGTACTTTGTATTATTTTGATGTTTGTAAATTTATGGAGGCTTGCTTTGTGACCTAACACATGATCACTTCTGGAGAATGTTCCATGTGCACAGGAGAAAAATGTTTATCGTACTGTTGGTGGGTTGAATGCTCTGTACAAATCTATGAGGTCAAGTTGGTTGATTTTGCTGTTTTGTTCCTCTGTAACTTTGTCGAGTTTCTTTCTGATTGTTCTGTCGCTTTTTGAAAGTGGCATATTAAAATCTCCCACTATAATTGTAGATTTATCTATTTCTTTCTTCAATTCTAGTAAGGTTTGCTTCATATATCTTGGTGCTTTTTCATGGAGAGAGTAGATATTTATTATGGTTATGCAGTCTTGCTCAATTGACACTTTGATCATGAGACAGTGTCCTTCTTTATCTCTTATGCTGGTTTTTGTCTTAAAGTTCACTTTATCAGAGATTAGTATTGCCACTCATGCTTGTTTATTGTTGCACTTAGCTTGGTATACTTTTTTCCATCCTTTAACTTTTAGTCTGTTTTTGTCTTTGTGTGTAAGGTGTGTCTCTTGCAGGCAGCATATTGAATGGTCTTGTTATCTATTCTGCCACTCTCTGTCTCTTCACTGGTGCATTTAATCCATTGACATTTGATGTAATTATCGATAGGTATTAATTAATTGCTGCCATTATGTTAATTTTTTGATAGTGCTGTTTGTTCCTTTGTTCTGAATCCCTTCTTGTGCTAAGTTTGTGTTTTTTGTATTATTTCTTATAGGTTTCTTCTTAGTTTTCATGTTTGCTTGTTCTGCTTGGAAGTTCATTTTCATGGTAAGTTGTGAAGTATTAACTTTCTTTCGGGTTATCTTACAGTCTATTAACATTTCACTCCAGTTAAGACAATCTTTGTATCCTGTAATCTACCTGACCTCCACACCACCTGGATCTATGTTCCTACATTTATCCCTTCTTTGACATTGTTATTATTTTGATCTTTGGTTGACATCCCAGCTCCTTTGAATTCATTGTTGTAATTTTGTTCTGTTCTGGACTCTGCTTTCCATCGTCTGAGTTTCAGGTGGTGTTGCCATGCCTGTCAATCTCTGGTTGTTCTCTGTTCTTGTTGGTTTTCACTCCAAAGAACTCCCTTTAGGATGTTTTGAAGCACTGGATTAGCTGTGACAAAATCTCTTAGATTCTGTTTATCCTGGAATGTTTTGATTGCACCATTATATTTCATTGACAGTTTTGCTGAATAGATAATTCTTCGTTGGCAGTTTTGTTTTTTGTTTTTTTTCTTTTAGGATTTTGTATATGTCTCTCCATTGCCTTCTTGCCTGCATGGTTTCTGCTGAGAAGTCACAGCTTAATTTGATTTGCTTGCCTTTGTAAGTAACACTTCTCTTTTTCCTGGATGCTTTTAGGATTTTCTCCTTGTCTTTGATTTTGGAAAGCTTGATTGTTATATGTCTTGGTGATTTTCTTTTGGAGTCTACCCTTTCTGGGGTACATTCAGCTTCTTGAATATTTATCTTCTCATTTTTCAAGAAGTTAGGGAAATATTCTTCCAGAAGCTCTTTCACTATCTCCTCTGTGGATTTCTCTTATTCTTCCTGTTCTGGAATGCCAATAATTCTTAAGTTGTTCCTCTTCATGTTATCCAGCATGAGTCTTAGACTCTCTTCAGAATTTTTAATCCTTTTTTCTGCTTGCTCTTTTATCTTAGCAGTATTAAGAGATCTGTCTTCCAGCTTGCTGGTTCTAGCTTCCAGCTCTTCAATTCTGTTCCTTTCCCCTTTCAGTGTATTGTCCATTTCTAATATTTTATTATTACTCATCTGGACCTCTTCTTGCAGGTTTTGAAATGTTTCCAATGTTGTATCAATCTTGTTTGATTGCTCTTGTAGTACTTTCCTGACTTCTTTCTTGTTTTCCTCCACCCCTTTTTGGAGCATTTGAATTTATTTCTGTATCATTCTTCTGGATTCCTTCTCAGGCAAATCCAAAACCTGCTCTTCCTCTTCTAGAAAGCCTTTGTCTGTCTCCAGCTCATTTGTCCAAAGGCAGAAGCAATATAAAAACAGAGACAAAAATCACCACTTTGAAACAAACATAAAACTATGGCCAACTGGCCAGTCCCCTTGCTACAGAGGCAGTGTGTGTGCACTATAGAATCCTCCAGCAATATGTGGGGTGTCCACTTGCTCAGATCCTCTTCTAGTCACCACTGTAGTGGTATGCAGATAGATATTGAAAAGTTAATGGGAGAATGATTATCTACTATTTTTGTCTTGGAAGGTCAGTTAGGTATCTGTGTGTACACAACGTATTTCTTGAAATAGTTGCATCCTTTTATGTTTGAGTTTTACTGATTGTCCATATGGTTTGTCTGTCAGGCCACACTTGCTTTTTTCTTGTTGGATAGGCTGGAGTAAAGTGTCCTGCACAAGTTAACTTTGGGACTGGGAACCAGGGGAAGAAGTCATAAGCAGCAGTCAAATTATTTGCTCTTGGGACCAATGAGGTGCTTTCTCTCTGTGCCATGGGAAAACTGTGCACTCAACACTGGACATTTTTGGGTTTGCACAGCCATCCACCTGAAGGCATCTGGGCTGGGCAAAAAAGGTGTGAAAGGGAAGAGGAAGAAAAAATGTGTAGAATCCCCCCACATCTCCTTTTGCAAATGTCACTGCACCACTTTTATTGTCAGTTCACTGTGCAAGTCTGGCTGTAGCCCCACCCTCTGAACTCCACCCTGGCTGGGTGGCTGCAGAGGGAATCCTGTGTCTCAACCAATTCCTAAATCGCATTATTGCTTTATACGGTGATTTTTCTGCCCGCAGATGCCAGAAACTGACACTCTCCACCTTATGCTAGATCCAGAGCTCTGGTTCTGTTCCATTAAAGCAGCTTGTCTGGGTTTTCAGCCCCTCCCCAACGGAGCCTGTCCTACCTGACTCTGCTCTGCTGCCCAAAACTGGAAGTCCCAAGATGTTTGTTTGTGTTGCTAAGTTCTATCAGGTAGATTCCAACTCATAGTGACCCTGTGTAGGGTTTCCTGGGACTAGTTGGCGGGTTTGAATCACTGACCTTAAGGTTCAAACCAACTTTGTGGTTCAGTGCTTATCCTACAGTGCCACACCAGGACTCCAGAAAGATGTTTGTTGTTGTTGTTGTTGTGAAAAACCATCAAGTTGATTCCAACCCATAGTGACCCTGTGTAAGATTTCCAAGGAGCAGCCTGGTGAGCTTGAACCACCAACCTTGCAGTTCAAATGACTTTGCAGTCTGACTCATTAGCCCACAATGCCACACCAGGACTCCAGAAAGATGTTTACTTGTGTTTAATTTACTATGCAAAGTATTTACTTTGTGGATCATCACAAACTATGGATAAAGTTGTGAAGAATGAGAATTCCAGAACACTTAATTATGTAGAACCTGTACAAGGACAATCATTTGAACAGAACAAGGGATAAAACAGCTTTAATATCAGAAAATGTGTGCATTAGGGTTATAGTCTTTCATCATACTCATTCAATTTGTATTAAAACCACTGCCATGGAATCAATGCTGACTCATAAAGACTTGGAGGTGTAGAGGGAAAAGTGTTATGCCTTCTCTGAGTCAGACACTTTCAAATTGTCTAAACATTGTTTTATCTGTGCATTTGAGTTAATATTGCTGTGTGTTAAAGAGAAAACAAGTCCTAATTCCCAAAATATGTTAAAAGTAGAGTTAGCAAAACATTCTGCTTTTAGATGTTTTTTTGTTTATAGGAAGGGCTGTCTTCTGGAGTGCCATTTGTTTTTTACCTGTTGGAACTAGATGTGTATCTGTACTTCACCAGGAAAAAGAAGGAAAAGAAGGGTGAAAGCAAGGGCTCTTAACGAATATCTCCATATATAGAAAACATAACCATATAGATTATAACCATAAGTCTATATGTACATCTTTTGTAAAGTACCTGTGTTTAAAGGAGTCCTGGTGTGGTGCTGCAGAATAATGTGCTAGACTGCAAGGTCAGCTTGAACTTCAAGGCTGGTGATTCAAATCCACCAGCTGTTCCTCAGAAACTGTACGCATGGTTGCTATGGGTTGGAACCAACAGGATGGCACTTAAACAACAACAACGAGCTTTTTGAATGTCTTGAGGTGACAATGTATGATAAAAAGTTGTGTTATTGAGTTAACCAATTTGTAATTATCTTTTTTATAATTAATATAAAAAAGCATCTTGAGTATGAAATTACTAAACCATTTCTGAACTGTGTACATGGAAGTTGACTAAGCTGGCTTCAGAGGTGCAGAAGGAAGTGCATGGGAAAGGATATAAGTAGATATGTCATATTCACATTTAGAGGAAAACTACTGATGAATGTGTACTTATCTTGCCTACTGTTGCTGTTATTATTAAGTGCTGTCAAGTCAGTTTTGACCCATAGCCAACCTGTATAGGGTTTCAGAGGAACAGCTGGTGAGATTGAACCATATACCTTGCAATTCAAACTGACTTTGCAGTCAAGCACATTAACCCACTGAGCCACACCAAGACTCCATTATCTTGGCTGTTGTTGTTGTGAAGTGCCGTCAAGCCGGTCCAAACCCATAGCGACCCCATATAGGGTTTCCGAGGAGTAGCTGGTGAGCTTGAATCGCCAACCCTGCAGTTCAAATGGCTTTGCAATTTGGCGTATTAACCCACAGCGTCACACCAGGACTATACTTAAATTCAGTAGCAACACCTGATCATGAATTCTCATAGAAGCATTATACTTACTGTACTCTTGTTTTAAGTTTCAGTTTCAATTGAGCATTATGGGAGTACAGTCTTTTAATTGTAAGTCTAACAATATCTTTATCTTGAGGCCTGTTACTATGTTTTTCTTTTATGAAAATTTTCTTTCCAAGAAAGGGGAGAATGTTGTTGTTGTTGTTGTTTTCTTTTTAATTGAGTCAATGTAGTGAATTCTTGGTTGTCAAAATATTCATGGATTCAGGATTTTAAATTGGCAAATATTAATGTGTAAAAAAAAAAAAAAAAAGAAGCATGAATCCATAGTGTGTGACCTCAGCCACCTGCAGCTGTATATTCACTTGTGTATATACTTGCAAAAATACATATCAAATTGTAATCAAACCATCTAATGAGTTTGATTGCCTTTTGTATTAGTTTCTTTTTACTATTTGATTTTTAATTTTCTATAATGCACACATTTTTAAAGTGTGAAAAAAAAAAGTTATTTTTAAAACCTCTATGAAGTCCCCATTGTACAATAAAGTTAGCTTGTTCAAAACATTTTTTTAATGAACTCCCCACAACACACTGTTGAATCACTCTCCTCTCATTTCCCATACCTACTGACAATGTGGCTTTATAGGATAAGCACTGGACTTCGAACATGGTTGGTGGTTGAGCCTCCCAGCCACTCCTCAGGAGAAAGATGAGATTTCCTGCTGTCACGCAACTTCACAGTGTTGGAAACCCTATACTGGCTCACTATGAGTCAGAACCAACACTATGGACCTTAACAAACAAACTGATGATCTAGTATTGAAGGGGACATTTGAATACCATGACCTGAGTTCTCCATAAATTCAAAGAGCCTATGAGGGGGCTATAAATGTTGGGCGGGGGGGATATATGACTTGTGAATAATGTGACACAGCAAATTTTAAGCTAAATATGGATTTTTGAATTGGGGGATAGTCTGAATCTTTTTGTTTTACTTAACATTGATAATATATTTTCTGTCAGGTTGAAATATTTCTAGTGATTTTTTGTCTGTTATCTAAATTTGCATGGGAAGAAATTAGAAATGAAGTTGGTGAAAAATTAGTGTGTGATGTTAAGGAATTTGTAGGCATTTGGTTTTATGTCTGTGCTTTTGTGTATGGTAGTGGTGGTGGTGTGCCATTGAGTTGTTTCTGACCCATAGTGACTCTGTATGGGGTTTCTGAGGCTGAAAATCTTTACGGGAACAGAAAGCCTCATTTTTCTCCCATGGAACAGCTGGTAGTTTTGAACTGCTGATCTTGAGGTTAGCAGCCCGACTCATAACCACTATGCTACCAGAGCTCCATGCTTTTGTGCATATCACTATATAATTTGATTTAAGGCATGGAAGTTAAGTTACACAGGTACCTTAACTGGTATATGGAGGAACACTTGGTTTGTTCTAAAATATACACATAGGTATCCTGAATTGAAAATATTTAAGAAGTACTGAAAGATTTTAATGATTCCAGGTATAAGACTTTATTCTTAGCTTCAATTCAAACCCTGGCTCTGCCACTTAACTAGCCTTGTGACTTGAACAAATTGCCTAGACTCTGTGCCTTAATTTCCTACAAAATAAAAATAATAATAGTACCTACTTCTTCAGGTTGTCACAAGGTTTATATGGGATTATGTTAGCATAATCCCATATAGCATAGCACAATTACAAAAACACCTTCCAGGGGAGAGGGAGCAGTTAACAGATAAATAGGATGTGCATGCTGTGTGTGTAAAAATACAATACTGAGTGGCCATACCTAGGGCAGTAAGCTTTAGTCATATTTATTACTTATATTAGTGCTGTTATTACGTATCGTTAACTCAATCTCTGACACATTGTGACTTCTTGCACACCAGAATGAAATGCTGCCTTGTCTTATGGAATCCCCATGATTGGTTGGGTATAGGATCACTGTGATCAATAGGATGTTCACTAACTAACATTCAGAAGTAGATTGTAGATCTTTCTACTACTAACACTAGTACAATGATCATAGTGTCTATGCCCACAGACTGTGATTCTAACATTATCTAGTCATCTTTTCTTGCTTCCAGCAATGTTGTTGTTGAGCTCCATCAAGGTGGTTCCGACTCATAGTGACCCTGTATAGGTTTTCCAAAGAGCAGCTGGTGAACTGGAAACACCAACCTTGCAGTTCAAACTGACCTTGTAGTGCAGCTCATTAATCCACAGCACCAGAAATAGGGAACCAGATAAAAGAATAGGACTGGTCATTTAAAAATTAATGTAATGCTCTAACGGTGACAATTCCTAAAAACAAATATTATTATTAAATCAGGCTAATTTGTTTTTTAGAAAAGGGATAAATGGTTAGTGTTGTGGTTCTTCACTTGAGGTTTCTGTACAGAAACAGAGTTTTAAGGAGATCCAGAATCCCCCAGAACTAGAGTGTACAGTTTAAGTGCATAAGCTGTACTCATCTTGCTGGGTGAAAGACACTATATAAAGGGGACTTCAAAAAGTTTGTGGAAAAATTCCATTATCTTTCAATTATATTTTCCCATGACCTTTTTGAAGTCCCATGGTACATTATCAAAGGCTTAAGGGAGTGTATAGCTTCCCCCATAAATGCTGGGACATTTGATGTTGGAATTTGATGGTCAGGAAACCATTCTCCCTGGTTCCTTTTCCATGGAACTTGGCAAGATTATTTAGGAAAAAAAAACAAAAATAACCTTTCTTTTCTTCTTCTATTGCTTCCATTGCTCTTTCACCTGCCTGCCACTTCCTAAATGCCAGTGTGACTAAAGAGCACCAGGCAGCAGATGGGCAGGTAAGCTTTGCCTGTCTGCAATCTTATATTAGCCAGTAAGATTTGTTATGACTTCTCATAACATTGCATTTTGTTGATCACTAAATGGTCAGACAGAATGTGAGATGCATTTGGTACAAGTGTTTAAATCCGAAATTACCCAAGACTCCTTTGAAACATTTAAAATTTACTTGCTAATCTCACTTATACCTTAGGCATCAAGGAACTTTTGAGCTCCATATATTGCGTCCATAATTCACCTTCTAGGCTTTCCCCAGACCTGACTATTGGATACTTGTTAGAGTTGATGCAATTGGACAGTAAATCTGCCATGACTCTCATCATTGTTATTGTTAAGTCCAGTTGAGTTGGTTCCTTCCTACAGTGACTCTGCATAGGGTTTCTGAGGAGTGGCTGCTGAGCCTGAACTTCCAACCTTGCAGTTCAAACCAACTTTGCAGTCCAGCACATTAATCTGCTGTGCCACACCAGGACTCCACTCTCATCAGTAAGGTACTTTCATTGTGCTATAGGCAAGAGTCCCTAAATTGTGAAAATGATGAACATATTCAGATGATAATCTGGAAGGTTAGTGGTTCAAGTCTATTCAGAGTCACCTCCAAAGAAAGGTCTAGTGATCTACTTCTGAAAAATCAGCCATTGAAAACCCATGAGTAGGAGGTGACTCACTGACAACTGGTACTGGTATGTTATAACTCAGTTGCTGTGGAATTGATTACAACTCATGACAACACTGTGTGTGTCCAAGTAGAACCATGCACACTACAGTTTTCAGTGATTGTTTTTTTGGAAGTAGATTGCCAGGCATTTCTTCCAACATGCCACTGAGTAGATTTGAACCTCCAACCTTTCAGATAATAGTCAAATGCATTAAAAATTTGTACCGTCCAGGGATCCCTCGGAAATTATTGTTGCTGTTAGGTGCCATCAAGGAGTCTGCTCTGATTCATAGCCACCATATGCACAACAGAATGAAACAGTGTCCAATCCTGCACCATCCTAACAATTGTTATATTTTGGCCCATTGTTGCAACCACTGTGTTAAGCCATCTCCTTAGGAATCTTTTTCTTTTTTGTTCACCATTTACTTTACAAACATGATGTTCTTTTCCAGGGACTGGTCCTTCCTAGCAATATGTCCAAAGTATATCTCACCATTCTTGCTTTTAAGGAGCATTCTGGTTGTACATCTTCCAACACAGATTTGTTTGTTCTGGCTGAACAACAAGGTGTTTTCAATATTCTTCGTTAACACCATAATTCATCAGTTCTTCTCTAGACTTTCAAATCTCTGTCCAGATTTCACATGCATATGAGACAATTGAAAATATTATGGCTTTGGTCAGGCACACCTTATTCCACAAAGTGACATCTTTGCTCTTTAACTCTTTAAAGAAGTCCTTTGTAGCAGATTTGCTCAATGCAATACATTTTTCATTTACATCACTGCTGCTCCCACAAAGGTTGATTGTGAATGCAAGTAAAATAAAATCCTTGACAACGTCAATCTTTTTTCCATTTATCATGATATTATTTATTAGTGTAGCTGTGAGGATTTTTGTTTTCTATACATTGAGGTGCAGCCCATAGTGAAGGCTTAT
>NW_006408579.1:9650609-9652283 GCF_000296735.1 Chrysochloris asiatica
ACCTTGAGGATCAGTACAGTGCATTAGCTCACAGTGCCACATCTGAACTCCCTAGAAAGACTAGATGTTCATACAAGGATTCCTTAGAAAGACTAAATGTTGTAAATTATGACTCATTTGCCCATTATATAAACTATATATACAGAAAAATAAAAAGAAATACACAAAAATAAGGGACAATAGTTACTCTTGTCTCACTATAAACACACTAGCTTAGAACATTTTGTACTTCCTTCTACTCTGTTCTTCTCAGAACCAGTAAACAAACACAATGCATACTGACCAAAGAGGTAGTTTATCCATTCATAAAAGCCCAGAAACAAAAAACATACCAATATTTCATATGACTTTTAATAAAAAGATATTTACAAAGTGTATCATTTGGGCAAGATAGCAAAGTAGGCAGATGAGCAGATCCTGTGTAACAAGGATACAGGAGACCAACTGAAACAGGTACAGACGGTGATTCTGGAACTCTGATTTTCAGCAAAAACAATAGAAACATGGACTTAGTATCAACTGGGAGAAGCTGAGTGGGTGAGTGGGAGTGGTGAGAGATGAGAGAGTCGAGAGATAGGTGGGCTGTTCACTAGCATTGCATGGCACAAAGATCTTGAGCTTTTGTGTGTGGCTATCAATTGATACAGTGGCCTGGAGGCACAGGACATGTACTGGAGGTTGGTGGTGAGGAGAGTATGATTCTCCCTTGTTCCCCTTGCCCTCCTTGTTGGGGACTTGTGACCAGTCCTCACCCACACAGGCATTCAGTTGTACCTCCTTCTGTACAGCCACCGCTCTAAGTTTAGGTAATGCACATGCTACCCCCATGTCTAGAGGCCTGTGCATTTCACCTCTTAGATCTTTTATTGCTGCTGTCTGTTTTTGGGAGACAGCAATTGTGCTTATATAACCCAGTCACATTCATATCTCCTGTGGCCCTACCCTACCGTGCCACTGTCCATTCCTGTACAAGTTGATCAATGATAATTAGCTACCAACATCAGAAAAATCTATCCTGAACTATGTTACACAAATCAGCAAGTGGAAAACTGCTCATACACTTCTAGTTTCTGTCACACTAACTAGGAGATAGGTGGTGAGTGTCAAATGACACTCAAAAAAAAATCATCAATTAAATATAAATATGATAGCACCACAATGTCCAGGAGATAGCAGACAATTTTAGCTTACATGAAGAAACAAAACAGAGTGGTTTAAACAAGTGACTAAAAGACAGAATCAGAAAACCCAATACCAGAAATGGCATCAGGACTACCTTAAAGGAATTAAAAAATGATATTAAGGTAACTTCAGTGGATTGAGAGAATGATTGGGAAAGTTATAAATGAAAACAAGGAGAACAGACAGAATGTTAGAAGAATTCAGAAAAGCACTACAAGAACAAACTAACAACACAAACAAAAAATTAGAAAGCACACAAAAACAGCATGTAGAAATCCAGAAGATTAATACTCAGATTTCATAAATAGATGCAGTATTAAAAGGGCAGAGAGGTAGAATTGAATCACTGGAAAGTCAAATTGGTGAGCTTGAAGATAAATCTCTCAGTATTCACCTACTAGAGGAAAAGTCAGAAAAGTGCTTTAAAAAAAAAAAAAAAAAAAAAAAAAAAACCTAAGAATCATGTAGGATAGCATCAAGAGAAATAGTTTA
>NW_006408579.1:9652383-9656707 GCF_000296735.1 Chrysochloris asiatica
AAAAAAAAAAAAAAAAAAAGTCTGAAGAAACCTAAGAATCATGTAGGATAGCATCAAGAGAAATAGTTTACATTATTTCCAGAACAGGAAGAGATAAAATATACCACAGAGAAAATTGTGGAAGAATTATTGGAAGAAAACTTGCCTAACATCATGAAAGATGAGAAGATATTCATTTAAGAAGGTATACAAACTCCAAACAGGATAATACCTAAAATTATAATCAAATTTTTCAAAACCAAAAACAAGAAAGAGTCCTGAGAGCACCGCAGGAAAACGAAGTTACCTACAAAGGAAAACTGGTAAAATGAAGTTCTGATTTCTTAGTAGAAACCATGCAGGCAAGAAGACAATAGCATGGTGTACATAAAATCTAAAAGAAAAATTTTGCCAACAAAGAATCATATATCCAGAAAACTTGTCCCTCAACTATGATGACAAAATTAGGACATTTTCAGGTAAACAGAAAGTGAAAGAGGTTGTAAAAATCAGACCAACCTTACAAAAGCTACTAAAGGAAGCTATTTAGACAGAGCATCAACAACAGCAGACAACTTGAGATTAACATACTGGACAAATCACCCAGAATTCAGCCCAGACATAAAACACGATCAAGGTAAAGCAAATACAGTGGTGGTGGTGGTGGTTGTATGCCATGTAGTTGGGTTCCAACTCATAGCAATCCTACACAGGGTTTTCAAAGCTGAAAGTCTTTATGGGAGCAAAAAACCTTAACTTGCTCCCATAGAGAAGTTGGTAGATTTGAACGGCTGACCTTGCAGTTAGCAGCCCAACTTGTAACCCATTACACTACACTACCAGATGTCCAAAACAAATATATGTGACTGAAAGTAGGGAACCAGAGTTATCCGTTTTCAACAACAAAACCCACAAAGTAAAAGGAAGGAATAGTATAGTTATAGAACATCCAAATAAAGAGGAAATCAAATCAATTTCAAGAAAAAATTAAACAAAACCTAACTGTAACCCTAAAATTAGACCAACCCCTACTTCTAGCCCTAGTCCAACTCCTATTCATAACACTAACCATAACACTAACACTACTTGAAACCGTAGGCCTAACCTAGATCTAGCCATAGTTCTAGCTCTAATCATAACTCCTTACTCCCCCTCAAAAAAAATGTACTATTTTACTACCTCTAATGTGCTGAACTGCAAAGTCAATTTGAATCACAAGGTTTGCAGTTCAAGCTCACCTATCACTCCTTGAAAACCCTATACATTGTTACTATGAGTCGGAACCAACTCGACGGCATTTAACAATAACAATAACAATAACAACAACTTTTAACATGGGGTCCTGGTATGGTGTTGTAGGATAAGTATTAGCCTGCTAATCTCAAGATCCTCAGTTCAAACATACCAGTCATTCGTCAGAAACCCTATACAGGGTCACTACTAGTTGGAGCTGACTAGATAGCACTTAGCAATAACTTTTAACATATATCAGACACTTAACAACAACCAGAAAGACTGTTTTTTTTTCAAAACTATTTACTTTTGTCAACTACATATACAATGGGACCACGGTGGCTCTGTGCAATAAATGCTGGACTGCTATCCACAGTTTCAGTAGATCAAGCCCACCATGTGCTCTTCATGAGAAAGATGAGGTTTTCTGATCCTCCAAAGAGTTGCAGTCTTAAAAACCTATACAGGGTCTCCATGAGTTGGAGTCAAGTGGACAGCATTTAACAACAACAACA
The DNA here is from genome assembly GCF_000296735.1 of Chrysochloris asiatica. NCBI lineage: Eukaryota > Metazoa > Chordata > Mammalia > Afrosoricida > Chrysochloridae > Chrysochloris > Chrysochloris asiatica. The sequence goes on from NW_006408579.1 coordinate 9,654,111, forward strand.
ACAATAAGTACAATGGTGGTGGCTATGTACTGTGGAGTTGATTCCAACTCATAGTGACCCTGTATCGGGTTTCTAAGGTTGTAAATCTTTACAGAAGCAGAAAGTCTCATCCTTCTCCTGCCGATTGATTGGTAGATTTAAACTGCTAACTTTGCAGTTAGCACTCTAGCTCGTAGTCCACAATACTACCAGGGAATCTTAATATATATATACCATGTTGTTGTTGTTGTTAAGTGCCATCCAGTCAGTTCCAACCCATAGTGACCCTGTAGAGGGCTTCCAAGGAGCAGCTGGTGAGCTTGAACCACTGACCTTGAGATTCAAAGTGACTTTGCAGTCTAGCGCATTAATCCACAGCGCCACACCAGGACTCCATATATACAATAGTGGAATAAAACGTACATACAGAACAGTGGCTATAATATGAAAAATAAGTATAACAAGTTTGGCACAGAACCGTCTCTCTTTTCCAAGACCTTCTTGCTTCATTTCCTTTACTTCATTCACAAACGTGGATGTGTGTCACTCCTGATGTTGTTTTTAGTCACTCCAGAAGATATTTCTTTTGATTTATTTTTTAACAACTAGACATTTCCAAGACATGTGATCTTCTACTTGTTCTTATATAATGCATCAGCAACCTCTTTACATCTAGGTCTAGATGTAGCAAATTGCTATTTTAGAAGGTTGTTATTCATATTATATACAAGTTGTTGTTAAGTGCTGTCAAGTTGGTTCTGACTCATAGCAACCCTGTATAGGGTTTCTGAGGAGCAGCTTGTGAGCTGGAACCACTGACCTTGCGGTTCAAACTGACCTTGCAGTCCAGCACATTAATCCACAGTGAAGTCTCCTATAAATGACCAGTAAATTTTCTCAAAGAGTGGTGAGCACTTCTTATTAGCCAAATGTGATATGTTATATCTGATTATTGCTAATTGTCCCAGTAGGTGTCATTTGGAGCTCTGCTTACCTTCTAGGCCCATTAAGGCCTGTTTCTGGAACCAGGAGGCATCACATCCAATGGGAACAGAGCAGTCTCCCCAGCTCCCAGCTTGATTAACTTTCAAGGTCCACAGCTTAAGGAGGTGACTGAGCTTGTGTCCACTTAGGCCCAATTTCTTTGGCCTGCAAAACCACTAACAGCCCTCCATGGCATTCAACTGCTGCCACTCTTCTTACTCTGTTTCACCTGTCACCCAATAGCACATCACCTTTGTGATGTGTCTGGGGCTTCTCTGCATCTGGCAGGGCTTGACAGGAGACTAGGTGACCATGGGCATGCAGGCTCAGAGAAACCACCACAGTCACCATCAGGCCACCTCAGGCTGAGGGTTCACTTGTTTATTCCTCAAGGAATAAATTCAACACATAATTCGTTTAGTTTGTGCCAGTCTTATATTTTGATATCCAGAAATACCTCTCTTTGTACCCAAGACTAATACAAAACTGTAAAAATTAGTCATTGCTATTCCAAAAATTTATTTACTTGTTACCAGCCCACTCCATCATGGGGAATCTTGTGACATGCTACTGTGTGACTGAGATCCATGGTTCTTACTTCACTCAGACTCTTCTAACCTCCTCTTCTTCCTTCTATTTTGTTGCCATTGTTCTGACTCATAGTTACCATGTATAGTGTTTCCAAGGCTGTAAATATCTATGGAAGGAGAACAAACATGATGGTGGATCAAGCAGTAAAGAGCTCTGTCAGCAACAACACAGAACACTGGACCAAGCAGGCTCAGGGGATGGTGCCAGAACTCTGAACCACATATTAAGGAATATTTAGAAGGTTGGAAGCTTACAGCTAGGGGAATTTGTAACAGAAGCAATAAATCCACTGCTTTCTAATTTAAGACACTCAGCTGCTCCCGGAGCCACCATCTTGGGTGAGACACAGATGCCTGACAGAACCGCGGAGATAAAGGTGTGGACTTTTTTTTTGATATCTGTTCATTGGTCTGCTGCTGTCTGAACACCGCCATTCTGGTGACTAGAGGGGGTGCCTGAGCAAGGGGACACCCCACCCCTACCTCCAGAGGGTTCTACTATGCATGCACATAGATCGTCTCAAAATTTAAAGTGACAGTTTCCACTTAAAACCAAATGGCCACAGCTGGCCCTGAACTGCTTATCACTATAAAAAAGGCCAGAACAGGGATTGTGAAGTGGAGCAGGCAAACTAAAAAGTGAATAGGCTGCAAATTAAATCCTGAGTTATGTCACAATGACCAAGAGCGGCATCTTGAAATTTCTCAGGAAGAAGAGTAAAAAGGGAAGCCCATCTCCTGATCACATCTACCTGGAGGCAATCAGAAAGCATAAAAAATACCAAAACACACACCCATATAAGTATTAAGGCCACAGATAACCCCTGAATATTCCCAAAAAACAGAAGCAGAGGACCATATGAGCACATGTCTAGATATGAGATAAAGTGACTGAGGCAAATGAGCTGGATGTAGACCTACACTGCATACAGGAAGATAAGCAGGCTTTGGAAATGCCTGAGAAGGAATTCAGAAAAGTGATTATAAAATGTATCAAAACACTATACAATGGAGTTGAGAAAAATAAGGAAGAAGTCAGGAAAG
>NW_006408579.1:9657436-9662067 GCF_000296735.1 Chrysochloris asiatica
GGACTGAGAACCAACAAGAACAGACAACAACTAGAGAATGATGTATGTGGCAGCATCACCCTGAACTCAACTGACAAATGAGTTCAGAATAAAATTACAATAACAGAGGATCTGGGAGGTCAGTCTATGATTAAAACAATTACAATGTGAAAGAAGGTAAACACAGATGGGAAGGTCAGGTAGATTACAGGATAAAATAGACTTAAATGGAGGGAAGAATTAATGGAATATAAAGTAACCACAACAATGGGGTTGGGGTGGGGGGTTTACTTTGGGTGTTGGGGAGGGCAATACAAGAAGGGGGAGGAGGCGGAAGAACAAGCTAGATAGAGGAACACTGAGACAGGTTTGCAGGTTTGCATAGCCTAAGTGGGACAGAGGTAAATAGTGATGCATACTAGACCTTGGAACAACAGGGCTCTGGGATACAGGAATCTAGGTATAGCTTGAAGAGGGAAAATAATACTAAAACGCTTGACTGTCTCATGAATATTAGTTTCCCTTGCCTACTATTGTAAAATAGACACTTGAGTGGGATAGAAAGGAATGGTGGGAAACATGATTAGAGAAAACCTGTAAGCCCATCTTCAGCCTATAACTGATTGGAATACCTAAAAGGGGATCTAGAACTTGTCCTGTGAAATAGGCCTCTTGCAAAGCCTTTACAGAGTATAGGACCTTAGGTGGAATCCTGAGTCCCATCCAGAACCTTATGAGGTGGGACATTCCCATTAGAAAGTGCAAGCAGACCAGCCTGGAACAGCTACAGTGACAGAAGATACATCTTCAAAAAAAGATCATCAGGGAAAACCCAAAACAAAAATGTCAGCATGACTGGCTACTATAAGAAAAAGCAAGCTGTTCACCAGGAAGCCATCAAGGCCAGCAATCAAGTTCCTTCAGGACAAACTCCCCTCAAAGACTGAAACTCAAAGGGAACACACAAACAAGCATGTACGCTTGCTGATGACCACATTGGTCTACTGGTGAGTGGAATAGGGGGAAAAGCAGCAATGAAGAAATGGGCTACGTTCAACCACAGCCCATTGACTCCCATTGACCTGGAGATAAGAAAGAGAAGAGGAAGGGCTGGTTGGTCAAAAGTGTGGTGAGACCCGAGGACACTTGAGCTCATGGACAAGGACATAGCCACAGAGGCCTATAGCTGAGAGTGAAGCATCCAGCTAATATGAAGTGAGGGGAGATGCACAAGAATATCCAAGCTTGAAGACAGTAAACATTTGACCTAACCTGATGACTCGATAATCAGAACTTGACTAGAGGAAGATTACAAGAAAGAAAAAAAAAAAAAATTTTTTTTCCATAAAGGAAACAAGGGTAAATTGCTACAATTTGATGAACCTGACCCATATTCAGAGAGGTAGTTATTCTAAATATCAACAGAGAGGGAAGGAGTCTTCACATCAAGTATCAATGCTATCCCCTCTGTACACAGGGTAGATAAGGACAGGCAACTTAGACATTGGCTGCCTAAAATGAGGGGGCGATAAAGGCATGAAGTATCTGGCTTACAAGTGGGAGTTTAGTTTAAGAGTACGAGGAGAAAGAAAGAGTTCCCACTGAATAGATTTCATCTTGTCTACACGGGTCTGGTGAAAAGAGATGGGGATTAGATTCATATGATTCAATAGTGAATAATTGTTATCATGAGTAATTGTGACTGTCACAATTGTACAGGTAGAAGTTTTGTAACAAACACAGGACCCTAGGACCATCAAAGGAGAAGGGCACAAGCAGAATGAGGAACCTTATCCAGAGAAGCAGCGACGTCAGAGATGGAGGCAGATATGGGGTCATGGAGAAGGGGAGCAGCTGAGGACTCTAAATTTATGGGGAGAGAGGGACTAAGAGCTGGTGGCCAGGATTCAGACTTACAGAATGTGCCCTTTGGAGATGTAAATTATTATATATGCCTGAGTGTTGTTGTTTTAAAGCTAAAGTGGATAGAGAGAAATACTGTTAACTGATGGTATATGGAGGGGATTATAATCATTGTAATGAAAAAGGTGTATGATTTGTTGAAAGTAAAACTGATAATCTGCCCTGTAAACTTTCACTCAATCCACAATAAAAACCTTTTAAAAAAAAATATATATATATGGAAGCAGAAAGCCCCATTTTTCTTCTGTGGATCAGCTGGTGGATTTCACCCACCAACCATGCAATTAACAGTCCAATGAATAGCTCTTTATGTCATCAGGGATTCATTTTAACTTCTTCCATTTTAATCCCTAAGAATAAAGGAAAAACAATACACTACAGTGGTCTGCTGTGGCACTATAGAATAAGCACTGGCCCATACGATGGGTTTGAACCTCAAAGTTGGTGGTTCAAACTTACCAGTTGCTCCCCCAGAAACTCTATAAAGGCCATTATGATGATACTTAACAACAAAATCAACTAATGTACTTACACTGGAAAGAAATATCCATCTGTTGTTCGGCGCTGCCCATTACCACTACTTACAGTATTGAAGAAATCCTTGTCATCTCACTAGGCAATATCTACATTTAGATTATTTCATGGAAGTTCAGAACAGTTAACAGGGACAATATGTAAGATCTAGAAAACTGCTTAGAAGAATCCCTCCCAGAAAAAGAGTCTTCATCAAATCTCTTTTTCCATCCCAGAACCAGAAGAGACAAGTGTATGGAAGTTTCAGGATAATACTTTTGCCCCTGCCTCTAGTCATTAAAGATCCAGAAGTTTTGGAGTCTAATCTCAAAATACATGAGCGTGGGCTCAGAAAACCTATATTTTTAACAATTAAAGAAAGGCTAATTCAAATCTGCCTTCACTTGTCTGTCGATTTGTTTTACTATGGTGGCTTGTGTACTGCTGTGATGTTGGATATTATGCCACCAGTATTTTAAATACCAATATAGTCATTCATAGTGGACAGGTTTCAGTGGAACTTCCAGACTAAGACAGACTAGGAAGAGGGAGAAGCAGACCATTTCTAAATGGTTAGCCACTGAAAACCTTAAAAATAGCAGTGGAACTTTGTCGGATGTATTGTGGGAAGATGAGGCCCTCAGGTTGGAAGGCACTCAAAATATGACCGTGAAAGAGCTATCCTCTCAAAGTAAAACTGACCTTCATGCTGTGGATGGAGCAAAGCTTTTGGGTCCTTTATTTGCTGATAGGGTACAATTTAAAATGAAAATAAATGGTTTTAAATATTGATCAAGAATCAGAACATAGAATGTGCAAAGTATGAATCTAAGAAAATTAGAAGTCATAAAAAATGAAATAGAATACATAAATATTGATATCTTATATATTAGATTGCTGAAATGTATGGTACTGGCCATTTTGAATCGGACAATCAAATAGTTTACTATGCTGGCACCAAGAAACTGAAATATAACCAGAATGCTTATTAGAAGCCAGGATGGCCAGACTTCTTTTCTCATATTTCTCACATATTATCAGGAAGGACAAGTAACCTGGAGAAGGATATCATATTTGGTAAAATGGAGGGTTGGAGAAAGAGAGGAAGGCCCCCAACAAGGTGGATTGAAACAGTGGCAACAGCAATGGATCCAAATATAGCAAAAATTGTGAGGTAGCACAGGACCAGGCAGTGTTTCATTTTATTGTGCATAAGGTCACTGAGTAGGTACCGACTCAGTGGGACCTAACAACAACAACAATCCAACCATCTCAAGAGGTATCATATGATCAAGAACTGATGATACTGAGAGAAGGAACTGAAGCTACACTGAAGGCCATGGTGAAAAACAAGACTTCAGGGTTGATGGTACATCAATTGAAATATTTCAACAAACAAACGCAATGCTGGAGGCACTTACTCATCTATAACAAGAAATTTGGAAGACAGCTACCTGGGCAACCAATTGGGAAAGATCCATATTTGTGCTTTTTCCAAAGAAAGGTAATTCAACAGAATGCAGAAATCATAGAACAATATGATTACTATCACTTGCCAGCAAAGTTTTGCTGAAGGTAATTCAAAACTGGTTAACAACAGGAAGCTGACAAAAATTTAAACCAAATTTAGATGAGAACATGGGACTATGAATATCACTGCAGACGTCAGATGGATCTTGGTGGAAAGCAGAGAATACCAGAAAGTTTACTTGTGCTTTAATGACTATGTAAAGGCATTCGACTATATGAATCATAACAAAGAATGAGTATTTCAGAACACTCAATTGTGCTAATGAGGAACCTGTGCATAGACAAAGAATCAGTCTTTAGACAACAAGGAGATACTGAATGATTTAAAATCAGGAAAAGTTTCTGGTCAGCTTATATTCCTTCACCATAACTATTCATGTATGCTGTATGCTGAACAAATAATCTGATAAACTGGATTATATGAAGAAGAATGTGGCATCAGTATTGGAAAAAGACTCATTGACAACTTGCAATATGCAGATGATACAACCTTGCTTGCTGAAAGCCAAGAGGACCTAAAATATTTATGATGAAGATCAAACACTATAGCCTTCAGTATGGATTTCATCTCAATGTAAAGAAAGCAAAAATTCTCACACTGGATCAATAACTAACATCATGAAAAATGGTGAAAAGATTGAAGTTTTCAACGACTTAATTTTATTTGGATCCACAATCAATATTCA
>NW_006408579.1:9663167-9664782 GCF_000296735.1 Chrysochloris asiatica
ACTACCAGGGCTAATCTTTCATATTTAAAAATTAAATGATTATATGTGCAATTTTAAAAGATAATTTTTAAATATCTTAATGCTGACAGCTAAAATGTTGGAAGTGTAGGGTAAAAGTGGATTCACAAGGGAGATATTTAATGAACAAAATAGAGAGGAGGACATGGTTGTGACTGGAGGTTTAGCTAAAGATAGACTCAGTAATTGAATAATGAATAGCTGTAACTTATTTGATCCAATTATAGTTTCAACCCCAGATTCTCTTGCACAAAAAGTAAAATAATCATGCTCACTACAACAGAATGTATCATGCTGCAGGAGAAAACATAGGGTGATGATGTTTGAGGAGATAAAATAGGGAGAAATTAAATCTCAAGGTCTAATTATTTGGGGAAAAACTTAACATCATATCCAAAGTAGTGGCAATAGAGACTTACCCTAAGAAGCCAGGGCATTTTACTTTTGGTAGGGTGAATTATGGGAACAGGGGATGAGAAAGAGGGAGGGTGGGGGTGTGTATCTTTATCTACAACTTAGAAAAAGAGAGTAGTGAGGAGAAATTCCCTAAAATGTGGCAACTCAAAAACTTAGATTCAAGCTGTGCTGCACAACAAATTAGACAGCTTCAATGAAAGTCTCCATCTTTGCCCATTTCTTCAATATTAGTCATGTTTTTTCTGATTCTTCTTAGCAAGTACATCAAAAAATGCCTTGCAACTGAGTTTAATGTTATCCTGAACACTATAAACTCTGGAAATATACTGAGATAGATATCCTATCTCACAGATATTTCCTATATAGAGATGTCTCCAAAGCATCTAAATTAAAAGAGAATTGAATTGAATGATCAAAATGTAAGTATTTTTATAGCCTGTATATGGAACTCTCCTCATGTAACGATCTATTGGATAGCCTGGATGGCTTTCTCTAAAAAGAAAAGTTAGATTGTTTAGTTCATTTTTTTCTGGCAGTTGATTGCATACTGTCTTGGGGCATCATTTTTGGTAGTCTCTTCAACTGTGATTTGAATATTTTTAGCTAAATTTCACATGCTTATTTCTGACTTCCCTCATCTAAGCTCATTGAGAGCAACAACCATTTCCTATTTGTATTATTGTTGCACAAAGAGCTCAGTGTCTGGCAGTTATAGTTGCTGTATCTCCAGATAAGAGCTGACCTTGAAGCACTCTAACAGCCCAGAAATTCTGACATTATTTATCATTCAGGATATTCCTGGTTAGATTTGTTTCTTTGTTTATTATGTTCAAGTATCAGTCTCCTGGAACTGTTTTAATAAACAGAATAATTTCTAAGCAATATTTCTTATTTACATGTCAACAGACAGTAGAAAAGGGTTCGACAATTCATTGTTTTCTGTACTATTGTTTATTTTATTAAAACTCATCAAAAATAAAATTCTTAGCAAACATTTTTACAGATATTATCAATAAAAGCCTATATCATTATAGTCACATTAATAGATTATAACTACTGATGTCAGAATTAACTGTTTTTACTAAAATGTGCATAATGTATTTGATCCCAAGTCCTAGTTGTAACACAACCGATGAACAAAATGTTTAGTCAATTTTTATTGTAGATTAATAATTTTCAG
>NW_006408579.1:9665384-9670779 GCF_000296735.1 Chrysochloris asiatica
CACCATATCAACAGAGAAAAGATTTGGTTTGGAGTCCTGGTGTGGCACTGTAGGATAATCACTGGACAGCTAAACACAGGTCGGCAGTTCAAATCCACCAGCTGCTCCTCAGAACTCTATAAAGGTTTCTATGAGTCAGAATGAACTTGACAGTAACAATAACATTAATTTAAAGAAGAGTTTGTGGGGTATTTTTGATTAAAGATTTAAGATTTAGAGATGATGTCAGAGCAACAGTTTTAGGAGTTCATCCAACCTCTATGGCTCCAAAAAATCTGAATTCCAATAGAATTAAAATTATGTTCATTTCTCCCCTTTTGTTCAGGATTCCTCTACAGACTGTTTGTTCAAAACTTAGTAATGTTAGCCAGACTTCATCCGGTTCTTCTCTTGTCATAGCCAAGGAGGTTGTTGTTATGGTGGCAAATGACCATGCATTTCATTTTCTCCTCCTATTCCTGAGTCTCCTGGTGTGCCACTGTATGTAAGCACTGGATTTCTAACCACAGAGTCAGCAATTTGAACTCACTAGCTGCTCCTTGGAAACCATTTACAGGGTCACTATGAGTCAGATACTCTGATAGCGTAGTGGTTATGAATTGGGTTGCGAACCTTAAGGTCAGCAGTTCGAAACTACCAGTGGCTCCATGAAAGAAAGATGAGGCTTTCTGCTCCCGTAAAGATATACAGCCTTGGAAACTCTGCACAGGGTCGCTATGGGTCGGAACCAACTAGACAGCACTTAACAGCAACAACAATGAGTCAGAACAAATCAACGATATTTAACAACAATATTCCTAACTCTTACTCTTTCTATGTTGTTCCAGGTGAATTAAGACCAGTTGTTGCTCCTTGGGTCACTGACTGCTTGCAAGTTTTTAAGCCCTCAGATGTAACACAACAAACTACAAGGTAGAACTCAACTAAAAACTCACTGATGTCAAATCAATTCTGCCTCATAGAGGTTCTATTTAGGGTTTTCAAGACTAGATATTTACGGGAGCTCTAGACAGCCTCATCTTTCTCCCATGGTCTACTTTGTGGTTGGTCTTGCAGTTAGCAACCCAACATTTACCCTACAAAACAGAAGCATTATACACGGTATTAGACCAATTAACCTGGATGTCTCAGAAAGCTACATAAACTTCCAAACCAAGAAACTAAATCCCAGGGCTCCTGGTTACTCTTTTAACTGTTATTTGATTTAAAACAACAACAAAAACCTTCCTAGTTTTTTCCTGCATTTCTATTATCAGCATACTTGTTCTTGCTATTGAGTTAGTTCTGACTCATAGTAATCCTGTATGAGTCAGTTTCCAAGAAGCATCTGATGAGTCTGAAGTGTCAGTCTTGGGGTTAACAGTCAATTATCCTCCATCACCATAATAGGACTCCATTTTCAGATTACAGTATTTATTAAACAGGAATGATTATCTACTCTTAATAATATTTAAAACTTTTAAGAAAAGCTCTATTTCCAAACTTGTTCACAGTCATAGGAACAGGGGTTGAGATTTCAGCTTATCTGTTTTGGAAAGGGATGCAATTCAATCCATAATAATGTATATACACAAAGTTGTTAATGCCCAAGGTACCAAATGAACCCTAGATACCAGAACTCGGGTAGAAGGCTCTTCTCCCATTCCCTTGACAGTCTAGTGTCTGGCCTTCTAATCTTTCTCTACTATGGCTAAAAGTAAAGGGAGGAAAAAAAAAAGGATAAAGCCTTGATATGCAGGTGTGTCTGCCGAAGTTTAGACAGCAACCTCCTCTTTACCTCAGCATCTATTCTCATTTATATTTTGGCTCAATTTTACATTTCTAGACTTTCTTATGCATAATATTTTGCTAAAATAATTCCCCTTAAGGACTCCTATATCTTTCCACTCTCTAAGATGTTACACAGGAACCCCACTGGAATAGAATGAGAGAAGAAAGCCATCTATTCAAAATTATCGACCAGCAGACATGTCTTATTTAAAATAATTGATCAGCAGGAACAGTTTATTGTTGTTACATTTATTGAGATAATTTAGCAACCATTTATCCTGCTGCGATCAAGGTCTATTCTATCAATTCTTCTACCTGATAGGGAAAGGAGAAAACAAAAACAAAACACAGCAACAAACCACTAGGCCTTACCAAATTTTGCAGCCATAATGAGACTATAAATGTGGTAAACTGTTGGAGATTGTGAGGGGCTGGTATGTACTATGACATTAGCTTCCCCCAAAGGGAAGCATCATTTTTGTTCCCATTCCACCTCCCTGTCCAATGCTACATATACACATAAATCACCTTTTTTTCTAAAGCTTTTAGCTATTCAATCATTTAAGTTGCCTTGAAAATAAACTAGCATGTCAATTTACTAGGGATATGAAAGGAATCGAGTACGAAATACATTTTTTTTTTAACCTGTAGATAGATGTGCAGGAGTCCTCGTGTGGCACTGTGGGCTAATGCGTCATACTGCAAAGTCATTTGAACTGCAAATTTGGTGGTTCAAGCTCACCAGCTGCTCTTTGGAAACCCTATACAGGGTCGCTATGGATCAGAATCGACTCGACAGCACTTAACAACAACAACAGATAGATATGCAAGTGTATGTCTGTGTAAGTATGTGGTAGTAATAATAGAGACAGTGTTTTATAATACATGTTTGTTGCTTTAACATGGAAACATTCAGGACTATAGAAGAAACTGAATTCAACTCCTAGGAAACAAAGCAATTCTGGAAATGTTAGTGAAGCAACTGTAATTTGATAAGCCAAATAGATTTTTCCAGTTTTAATGATTTTAGAAGACCACAGAAAATGTGGATATAAACATTTTTGTTTTGCCTACCCAGACAAAGGCTTTGCATGAAAACAGTTAAAAGTCTCTCGGGGGAAAAAAATGGACTAAACTCCAAATTTCCACCTTAAAGAATAGTAATGGCAAGAGTGTCATTTCTATTTAATTGCAGATGTATTATATATTGATAAATAGCATACATAAAAATATAAATGAGTGAGTTAGGGTAAGAGAAAATGACCTGCCTTGTATTGTGTGTGTACAGTGTACCAGTCTCTGCTTTGGGATTTTATGTGTGTGATCTCCCTTATCTTGGAATTACTAGTCTGATAAAGAGCATGCGTGATTTTACAAACTATATACTAGTAATAACAATCTAGATGTGACATTAACCATGAAAGCTTTCATGACTCTAACATTTAACGTTGAGGGCAGGTCCTGTGGGGCTAATTAACAACTGCAGTCATTCTGACTCTGTGTGGGAAAGTATCTCCTCACAGCCCATCAGGATTATCCTGGGTCATATATGAGTTCTCACGCCACACATTAAATCTTTGCAAGAACGTATAATTTCCACCTTTGAAACCTTTACATTTATTTAAGACCAATACATTAATCATGCTTTTCTCAAAGGTAAACAATCATAATCTGTTTCAATCTTACACCTACACTTTCTACTATTTGAGTGGTATTTCTGTCTTTCTTATTAAGTGATATTAAATATGAGATTAAGAGTTTAATCACTCAAAGCTTAAAGTTTGGCTAGAATACTAGAGTTGTACAGTACAGCATGGTGGAACATTCTCAGTGGAATGGAAAATGATTGACTCTTGTGGACACTGGATATGGCAACAGAGGGATGTAGAGAGTATATTCATATTGTTTATATCAAGAATAGCCCTGTTGCAGATTGGTGGCAGCAGAGCAGAGTCAGGTAGGACAGACTTTGTGGAGGAGGGGCTAAAAACCCAGAGACACTGCTACTATGGAATAGCACCAGAGCTCTGGATCTAACATAACGGTCAGAATGTCAGTTTCCTGCAACCACCAGTGGAAAAAATCATGGTATAAAGGAAAATATTGCAATTTAGAAATTGATCAAGACACAGGACTCCCTCTGCAGCCATCCCACCGGGTGGAGGTCAGAGGGCGGAGCTACAGCCAGACCAGCACAGGGAACCAGCACTAAAAGCAGTACAGTGACATTTGCAAAAGAGGTGTAGAGGGATTCTACACAATTTTTTTCCCTCTTCTTCCCTGTCGTGTCTTCTTTGCCCAGCCCAGACACCTTCAGGTGGGTTGGTGCACACCCCCCAAAGAAGTCCTCCGTTGACACCACATCTTTCCCACAGTATAGAGAGAAAGAGCCCCATCAGTTCAAGGGCAAATTCTTTGGCTGCTGCTTTTGACTTCTGCCTGTGGGTCTCAGCCCTAAAGTTAACTGGTGCAGGACCCTTTACTCCTGCCTATCCAGCAAGAAAAAAAGCAGGTTTGGCCTGATAGACAAACCATATGAACAATCCGTAAAACCTCAACATAAAAAGACACAACTGTTTCAAGAATTAGACTGTACACACGCAGATACCTAACTGACCTTCAGAGACAAAAATAGTAAACAATCTTTCTCCCAATAACTTCTCAATATCTATCTGCGCATCTCTACAGTGGTGATTAGCAGAAGTGGCTAGGCGAATGGACACCCCTACCCACTACTGGAGGCTTCTGCAGTGCACACACACTGCCTGTGTAGCAAAGCGACTGGCCAGTTTTCCACAGTTTTACTTTTGTTTCAAAGTGGTGGCTTATGACTCTGTTTTTATATCTCTTCTGCTTTTAGGATTTTTGATCACACATTTTTCCTAGAGGTGGGAGCTTTTTCTACCTATATTACCCAAGAAGAGACAGCAATTGTGGCCATATAGCCAAGCTAAAAGAATACCCATTAATATTCCACCATGGAGACAACAGCCAATAACAGCTGCTAAGCATTACATGTGAAAAGGGAAGCCTATCTTCTGATCATATCCAACAGAAGACACCCAGTAAGCTTAATAACACAGCAATAAACATCCATTTAAGCATTAAAAGCACACACAACTATTTGAAATGATGAACAAAAGATATCAAAACATGTCCAAAAGCAGAAAAGAGTAGCTGAGACAAATGAGCTGGAGACAGACAAAGGCTTTCTAGAAGAGGAAGAGCAGGTTTTGGATTTGCCTGAGAAGGAATTCAGAAGAATGATATGGAAACAAATTCAAATGCTTTGAAAATGGGTGGAGGAAACCAAGGAAGAAGTCAGAAAAGTACTACAAGAACAATCAAACAAGATCGATACACCATTGGAACCAATTCAAAACCTGCAAAAATAGGTCCAGATGATTAATAAGGAAATATCAGAAATGGACAATATACTCAAAAGGGAAAGGAGCAAAACTGAAAAGATGAAAGCTAGAATCAGTGAGCTGGAAGACAAATCTCTCAATACTGCTAAGATAGAAGAGCAAGCAGAAAAAAGGATAAAAATGAAGAGAGTCTAAGATTCATGCTGGATAACATGAAGAGGAACAACTTAAGAATTATTGGCATTCTGGAACAGGAA
>NW_006408579.1:9675689-9676601 GCF_000296735.1 Chrysochloris asiatica
CTTATCTTCTGGCACTGGGATCTTCAGGGCTTTAAACTTCTTCTCAAAGTCATCCACTAAGCCAGCCTTGGCCACGTTGGCCTTATAGTAAGCCCAGTTGATAGCTGGTGGTGCCTTGGGTAGAGTAGCCAACCTAGAGGTGAGGATCTCATTCCAAGATTTCAGGGAGTTAGCAATAGCCTTCTGGTTTCGGGGTATGATCTCCCCAAAAGCTATCCAGTCAATGGTTTTCTGAGCAAGTTTTTGCCCAGACATCTTGAGATCCTTCACTGTCCCCTTCCTAATACTTTTTATGAGGCAAGCATAACCCTCATACCAAACCCAGGGAAGGACATCACAAAGAAAATTACAGACCAATATCCCTCATGAACATAGATGCAAAAATTCTCAACAAAATCCTAGCCAACAGAATCCAGCACCACATAAAAAATAATAATAATACATCATGACGAAGTGGATTTCATAAAACAGATGCAAGGATGGTTCAACATCAGAAAAACAATCGTAGAAAAACAATCAATGTTATCCATCATATAAATAAGAAAAAGAAAAAGAACCACATGATCATATCAATAGATGCAGAAAAGGCATTTGACAAAATCCAACATCCGTTCCTTATAAAATTACTCAACAAAGTAGGAATTGAAGGGAAATTCCTCAACATAATCAAGAGCATATATACAAAACCAACAGCCTTCATCACTCTCAATGGAGAGAAACTGAAAGCCTACCCTCTGTGAATGGAAACCATACAAGGATGCCCTTTGTCACCATTCCTATTCAATATTGTGTTGGAATCTTAGCCAGAGCTATGTGGCAAGATAGAGAAATTAAAGTCATCCAAAGTAAGAGGAAATAAAACTCTCTTTATTTGCAGACGATATGATCCTATACATAGAAAACCCCAAAGAC
>NW_006408579.1:9677991-9679405 GCF_000296735.1 Chrysochloris asiatica
CAATGTTCATAGCAGCACTATTTACAATAGCAAAAAGATGGAGACAGCCTAAGTGCCCATCAATTGAAGAATAGATAAACAAACTGTGGTACATACACACAATGAAATACTATGCTACCTTGAAGAACAACAAGGAAGCTGCAAGCCACCACATAACATGGATGAACCTTGAGTACATTATGCTGAGTGAAATTAGACAGGCACAAAAGGAGAAATACTTCAAAGGACCATTATTGTAAAAGTCTAAGAAAGAGAACCCATCCAAAAGAGAAAAAAAAAAAAAAACACAAAATAACTATATGCATATTGCTGATCACCGGGATGTATGGGATGAAAGGAGGGACAGAGGGAAGGGAAGATAGAACACAGGATAGGGAATAAACACAGGAAAGGTTGGTGCTGTGGTGGTGGGAGGGGAGGTGGGCAATACACAAGAAAGGGGAGGGGAGTGGAAGAACAAGGCAGATGAGAGACCAATTAGGCAGGTTCGCATGGGTTAAGTGGGACAGAGGTAAATAATGATGTATGCACAACTTTGGAACAACAGGGCTTCAGGATACAGCGATTGAGGCATGGTTTGAAAGGGTAAAAGAGGGGAACAATGTTAAGATGCTTGGCTTTCTTATGAATCTTGGTTTCCCTTGCCTACCAATGTAAAATAGACACTGGGGGGGAGGTGGAAAGGAATAGCCAGAAACATCACAATAGAAAGCTTGTAAGTCTGCCTTCAGCCTATAACTGATTGGAATACCTTAAAGGGAGCTAAGTGAAAGAGACCTTCTGTGGAGATTTTGCATTGCATAAGACCATAGGTGGAAAGCAGAACCCCATCCAGAATTTTCTGAGGTGGGAAATTTCCACTGGGAAGGACAAATAGTCCAGCCTGGAGTGGCTAGAAGAACAGAAGGTACTTTGTGAAGAAAGACCAGCAGGAAAAATCAGAAACAATAATAGCAGTATGATTAATCACTACAAGAACAAGTAAGCTCCCTTCCAAGACTAAGGCTCAAGGGGAATACACAAGCAGGCATGTGGTCTGGCTGGTGACCACGTTGGTCATCAATAAGGGGAAGAGGGGGAAGAAACAGCAATGAAGTTGGGATCTAAGTCTGACCACATTCAATAGATTCCTGTGAACCCTGGCAGAGACCTGGATGGCCAGAAGTTACGGCATGATGCGGGGACTCATGGGCCCAGAGGCAGTGGCATGGCCACAGAGGACTAAAGTGGAGAGTGACATGAAGTGAGGGGAGATGCACATGAACACCCATACTTGCAGATAGTACCCACTTGACCTGGCTTCGATGGTTGGATGATTAGAACTCGAGTAGAAGAAAGAAGAGGGAAGAAAAAAAAGAATAATCCACTACAATTTGATGAACTTTACTTATACATATGGATGTAGTAGCTCAAA
>NW_006408579.1:9680515-9682189 GCF_000296735.1 Chrysochloris asiatica
GGACTCCAAGAATAACCCTACAACCTGATAAAGTAGGATTCTTATTCTCCAATCATAGAACAATATAGTGTTTCAAATAGGATTTAGAACTATGTGGGAAATCAAATTTTCATTCCATGAAATAATAGATGAGGAAAAGAAATTTAAGGGATTATGGGGAAAAGTTACAATTTCCCTTTGATATCTCAATGCCAATGTGAGTCTGCATTTTTTCATGTTGTTAAGTGCCTTGAGTCAGTTCCAACTCATAGTGACCCTGTATAGGGTTACTGAGGAACAATCAATGAATTTGAACTTCTGACCTTGCAATTCAAATTGACCTTGCATTCTAGTGCTTATCCTACAGTGCCGTACCAGAACTGTTGTTGATGATTTTATTAATTGCCGTTGAGTCGGTTCCAACTCACAGCGACCCTGTATAGGGTTTCCAAGAAGCAGTTGGTGGGTTTGAACTGCCAACCTTGTGGTTCATAGTCCAGTGCTTATCCTCCAGCACCACACCAGGACTAGTTCATGCTAAATGTGGAAATGGAAAAGAAGATTAAGATTCGGGGATGCAGCTAAGAGTACTCATAGCACTGGGAACAGACAGCTCTAGTGATACATGGGAAAGACAAGAACAACAGTCAACATTGCAAAATACAAAGCCAAGAAAGACATGTAAAAATAAGAAATTCAATATTTCTGAAGGCTTACACTTGTTGGCGGTGCCAGGAATGTTTTACTTTATTTATATTTCATCTCAGTTTTTAATTTTTGTTTAGATTTTGGAGAAGAAATTGAAATAAAAATTTGGAAAACAAATTTTCCTGAATTACAGGATCTTAGTTGAATGGGACCTGAGAAGACACAGTCCACTAATCTGATACTGCAACACTGGCTGTTCTTCTCTAGACGTAATGAAAAATGACCAGCCCCACCTGGGTGCTTCCACGGAGAGTCACATAGTTGTAGTTATTAGAAAGGTCTTCCACAAACTGAGCTACAATTTTTCTTGCTCTGATTTCCAACTATCAATCTTCATTCTGTTCTCTAGAGCTACAGAGAATAATCACAATCCTTCTATTTGAGGGGAATGACTCAACAACCTTGAAAAAAGAAGTCAGGGAAAAATGACAGTGATAAGATTGCAGTTATGAGAAAGGAGTTCTCCAGTAGGTCTAGTTTCAAAAAAGAGTACTAGGAAAAATGTCAAATCAGATGAGTAGAGGCCGAAGGTGGAGTCAATTTCCAAATGAGGAGAAATTACAATAAAACTACCAAAACAGTACTTTTATAGACATAAAGTGGAAGAAAGGAGGCAGTCAATAACATTTTTGTTATTGTTAGGTGCCATGAAGTCAGTTCCAGAACAAAACATGACCTGATCCTGTCCCATTCTCACAATTGTTCTGTTTAAGTCAATTGCTACTGATACTGTGTCAATCTATCTCACTGAGGGTTTTCCTCTTTTATGCTGACCCTCCACTTTACCAAGCTTAATGTCCTTCTCCCGGGCCTACTACTTCCCTACAACATGCCCAAAGTATTAGAGGAGAAGTCTCTCCATTCTTGATTGATTATAAGGAGCATTCTAACTATACTTCTTCCAGGACAGATTTTTTTCATTCTTCTGGCAGTTCATGGAATATGCAATATTTTTGACAATGTTGTTGTTGTCAGGTGCCATCGAGT